>NW_028318315.1:600000-832500 GCF_062004578.1 Staurois parvus
AACACATATTTCCGATGGTCTTAGGAACCGAGACACCGCTCCTCGCCGCCGCCGCCGCCACCGCCACCGCCGTCTCCAGGTGTGGGCGGGATGACATGCCGCCCCTGTCATCTGGACACACCTCGAGATCAATCCTCGCCTGTGATTGGCCGCCGGCACTGTAGCTCAGGAGAGGCACACAGGCGGCCAATCACCGGCAAAGAGGTGGAACTTGGAGAGGAGGAGCCGAGCGGCACCGCGAAGATCGAGCGAGTGAAGAGGAGGAGAGCGGCCGGAGAAGGAAGACACCTGACAGGTAAGTGTTGGTACCATGGGAGAGGGAGGGAGCGAGCGAGCCCAGGCTGGAGCAGGGGTCTGCAAGGTAAGTATCATTGGTGTCAGTGGGAATAGTGCCCCATCATTGGTGTCACTAATACCAATGATGGGGCACTATTCCTCCCACTGACACCAACGATGGGGCACTATTCCTCCCACTGACACCAACGATGGGACACTATTCCTCCCACTGACACCAACGATGGGACACTATTCCTCCCACTGACACCAACGATGGGGCACTATTCCTCCCACTGACACCAACGATGGGACACTATTCCCCCCACTGACACCAACGATGGGGCACTATTCCTCCCACTGACACCAACGATGGGACACTATTCCCCCCACTGACACCAACGATGAGGCACGATTCCTCCCCCAAATGACACCAACGATGGGGCACGATTCCTCCCCCCACTGACACCAAGGATGGGGCACGATTCCTCCCCCCACTGACACCAAGGATGGGGCACGATTCCTCCCCCCACTGACACCAAGGATGGGGCACGATTCCTCCCCCCACTGACACCAAGGATGGGGCACTATTCCTCCCCCCACTGACACCAAGGATGGGGCACTATTCCTCCCCCCACTGACACCAAGGATGGGGCACTATTCCTCCCCCCACTGACACCAAGGATGGGGCAGTATTCCTCCCCCCACTGACACCAAGGATGGGGCACTATTCCTCCTCCCACTTATACCAATGATGGGGCACTATTCCTCCCACTGACACCAATGATGGGGCACTATTCCTCCCACTGATACCAATGATGGGGCACTATTCCTCCCACTGACACCAATGATGGGGCACTATTCCTCCCACTGACACCAATGATGGGGCACTATTCCTCCCACTGATACCAATGATGGGACACTATTGCCCCCCACTGATACCAATGATGGGGCACTATTCCTCCCACTGACACCAATGATGGGGCACTATTCCTCCCACTGATACCAATGATGGGACACTATTCCTCCCACTGATACCAATGATGGGACACTATTCCTCCCACTGACACCAATGATGGGGCACTATTCCTCCCACTGACACCAATGATGGGGCACTATTCCTCCTACTGCAAAATTACAGTTATGAAGTAGCAACGAAAATAATTTTATGGTTGGGGGTCACCACAACATGAGGAACTGTATTAAGGGGTCGCGGCGTTAGAAAGGTTGAGAACCACTGATCTAAAGCATCTGTTAAACCTTGTCTATATTTGTGGTGATTGATTTTCCTTTTGCCTTTTGTGATCATTTATTTATTTCAGGTACTTATATAGCGCCATCAATTTACACAGCGCTTTACATATATATTGTACATTCACATCAGTCCCTAACCCTCAAGGGGCGTACAATCTAAGGTCCCTAACTCACATTCATACATACACATACTAGGGACAATTTAGACAGGAGCCACTTAACCTACCAGCATGTCTTTGGAGTGTGGGAGGAAACCAGAGTACCCGGAGGAAACCCACGCAGGCACAGGGAGAACAAGCAAACTGCAGGCAGGTGGTGCCGTGGTTGGGATTTGAACCAACAACCTCAGTAATTCCAGAATTAATTATCCTTTATGACTTCGGCCTTTGGCTGATCTGGTTTTGACAGATTCCCCTCAATTCATATGTCTCTTATCAGCTCCTAGTTGATGGATCCTTCCCTTCCCCATCTCTCTTTAAATTTAGCTCAGCTTATGGGGGAGGGGGTCACAGACAAGGGGCAAATCACAATCAGGGCATCTTTTTTGTAGCTTAACTACAGCAGTAAGAAGATGCAACAGAGACTTCTGCTCCATTCTGGGCTGACCTCAAGCAAGCCAACATTTTCTAAAGCATCTCTTACAAGTCTGATTCCCACTCCCTCTACCCTTTAACCTCCCTAGCGGTATGATTCTTTCCGATTTTTGGTGCTGTAAGCGGTACCATTTGTTTGCATGGAAATATGTAGTTTTTTATTGTAGGCTGTAATATTTAGGAATAACTCACTGAAATCTGTCTGAACAAGAGTCTAGTAAACATTCCGGATATGATAAAATTTGAAACACAAAATCATAAATTATAATTTAATAAATAATCATAAAAAATAATAATATAATAATAAATTTAATTCAATAATATAATCAAACCAAAAATACTGAAATGTGAAATACAGAGGCAAATTCGCACATCGCTGAGCAAAGTCGCAAAATCGTTTTCAGTGTCTGATGAGGAATTTCCCCCACGAATCATTATCACTCAGTTCTGCAAGTGGTTCTGATTTACTATCGCTGTTCTCTAGCCGGTCTAAAACCGCTTTTGACGTAAAGGGACGCTTTTTGGACGCCATGGACTTTTCTAAGTTTCCAGGCAGAAAGAACAGTCAAAATGCAGGCAGGGGACAGGACAAAGCACTCGGGACAAAATGTATGTGAAATGCATTAAAACAGCAATGTTTTACTATGTAATAGTCATTTTAAAAAAAATGACATTTTTAAAAAAATTTCAAATTTGCCGCCGGTTCCGGTGCCCGTACGTCCCGACGTCACAGGGACCAGAACACGGAAGCCGGATGCCAGAGGAGATGGCCAGGGACGCTGCAGGGGACGCATCGTGGGAGCAAAGGACAAGGTAAGTGCTGCAGGGACTCCATGAGCAACGCCGCACGGCTACACTCGGGAATACCGCTAAGGAGGTTAATATGCCCCCTCTACTATTCCTTACACCAGGACAGGGAGGCATGTGCACTTATACACATCCCGCTCCCATCTTACTTTCCTTACCCTCCTTCTGATCTTTGGGGATATCTCCCCTAACCCTGGTCCTCCAGTATTTCACTACCAACCACATACCCGGTACCCTCATTCCTCTGGAAATAGCCAAAATCCACCCAGTTTATTCTTGATGTCCCTGCTTCCTAATACCACCCCCCTGCTCATGTGTTTTCTAGAATGCCGGGTCTGTCTGTAATAAGCTCACCTCTGTCTGACTTTTTTTGTCTCTCAGTCCCTTAACCTACATGCAATTACTGAAACCTGGCTTCAAGCATTTGACTCTGCCTCTACCATGGAGGCCTCCACTGAACTCACCCAAACCCAGTGGTCGGAAAGGTGGTGGAGTTGGTTTGCTTCTATCCTCATTGAGCACCTTTTTTGTCCTTCCCTACCCCTCCCTCTCTATTCTCTTCACTGTATTCCTCTGTTTTCTCTAATTTCCCTGAGGATTGCAGTGATCTATCGGCCTCCTGGTCCAGTGTCACGTTTCCTTGAAAACTTCTGTGCCTGGCTACTCTACTTTCTCTTCTCTGATATACCCGCTATCATTCTTGGTGATTTTAACGTCCCCATTAATGTTAACATACTGACTACATCTCAGCCTTTCAGCTTAACCTCGTCTTTTGACCCAACACAATGGACACAGTCCTCCACTCACTCTTATGCCACCAGATTGCCCCCTTTCATCAGCCAGAGCGTCTCCTTAAATGTACCTTCAGTCCCTTCCCTTTGCTTGGTCGTTGCAAATGTCTGGTGGGAATATATTCAGCCAGAATGCCCCCTCATCTGCCATCAGAGTGCCCTTTTTTGTCTGCCAGAGAGCCCCTCTCATCTGCCTTGAGGCCTCCTTTCATCTGCCCTCAGAGTACGTCCTTTCATCTGCCAGAGTCCCCCTTTCATCTACCTTGAGGGCCCCCTTTCATCTGCTGCCAGAATACCCCCTTTCAACCTCCCTCCAAAATACACCTAATATGCCCCCTTTCCTCTGCCAGAGAATCCCCTTTTATCTGCCAGAGTGCCTCCTTTTATCAGCCTGAGTGCCCCTTTCTGCCGCTAGAACACCCCCAGAGTGCCCCCTTTCATCTGCTTCCAGAATTCCACCTTTCATCTGCCACAAGAGTGGCCTCAGAAAGCCCCCTCTAGATTGTCAAAGAGTACCCCCTTATATCCCCCAGAGATCCCCCTTTTATCAGCCAGTGTCTCCATTTATCAACCAGGGGGCCCTCATTCATCAGCCAAAGTGCCACCTCTCATCTTCTGCCAGAGTGCCCCCTTTCATCTGATAGAGAGCCCCAGTTCATCAGCCAGAGTGCCCCCTTTAATCAGCCAGAGCGTCTCCTTAAATGTACCTTCAGTCCCTTCCCTTTGCTTGGCCATTGCAAATGTCTGGTAGGAATATATTCAGCCAGAATGCCCCCTCATCTGCCATTAGAGTGCCCTCTTTTGTCTGCCAGAGAGCCCCTCTCATCTGCCTTGAGGCCTCCTTTTATCTGCCCTCAGAGTACCCCCTTTCGTCTGCCAGAGTGCCCCCTTTCATCTGCCAGAGTCCCCCTTTCATCTACCTTGAGGGCACCCTTTCATCTGCTGCCAGAATACCCCCTTTCAACCTCCCTCCAAAATACACCTAATATGCCTACTTTCCTCTGCCAGAGAATCCCCTTTTATCTGCCAGAGTGCCTCCTTTCATCAGCCTGAGTGCCCCCTTCTGCCGCCAGAACACCCCCAGAGTGCCCCCTTTCATCTGCTTCCAGAATTCCACCTTTCATCTGCCACAAGAGTGGCCTCAGAAAGCCCCCTCTTACCCTCTAGATCAGGGGTGGGCAACTATGGCCCTCCAGCTGTTGGTGAACTACAAGTCCCATCAAGCCTCTGCCTTTGGGAGTCATGCTTGTAACTGTCAGTTTTGCAATGCCTCATGGGACTTGTAGTTCTACAACAGCTGGAGGGCCACAGTTGCCCACCCCAGCTCTAGATTGTCACAGAGTACCCCCTTATATCCCCCAGAGTGCCCCCTTTTATCAGCCAGTGTCCCCATTTATCAACCAGGGGGCCCTCATTCATCAGCCAAAGTGCCACCTCTCATCTTCTGCCAGAGTGCCCCCTTTCATCTGGCAGAGTGCCCCAGTTCATCAGCCAGAGCACCCCACTTCATCAGCCAGAGCACCCCACTTCATCAGCCAGAGCACCCCAGTTCATCAGCCAGAGTGTCCCATATCATCTGCCAGAGTTCCTCAGTTCATCAGCCAGAGAGCCCCTTTTATCTGCCAGATTGCCCCATTTCATCAGTGAGAGTGCTGCTTTTCATCTGCTGCCAGGGTGGCCCCTTTCACCGGTCACCAACATCCCCCCTTTCATCTGCTGCCAGAGTACCTTCAAAGTGCCTCTTTTCATCTACCAGGTTACCCCCCCCACATCTTCCAGAGTGTCCCCTTTCATCTGCCCTGAGAGAACCCCATTTCATCTGCCACTAGAGTCCTCCCTTTCCAGCACCCTCCAAAATAACCCCAGTGTGTCCCCTTTCATCAACCAGAATGTCATCTTTCCTCTGCTTGAGTGCCCCCTTTAGTCAGCCAGAGTGACGCCTTTCATCTGCCGAGAGAGTTCCCCCAGAAACACCAGAGTGACCTCTTTCGTCTGCCAGAGTGCCCCAGGGTCCAGTTCTTCAGCCAGAGTGCCCCTTACATCTGCCACCAGAGTCCTCCCTTTCAAACGCCGTCCAGATTATCCCCAGTATGTCCCCCTTTTATCTGACAGTATGCCCTCTTTCATCATCCAGAATTTCATCTGCCACCAGATTGCCCCTAGAATGACCCCTTTTATCGTCCAGTGTGCCCCTTTCATCAGCCAGAGTGCTCTCCTTTACCTTGCTTGGCTGTGGCAACCTTCTGGTGGGAATAGACTTTAGGCAGAGTTCCCCTTTCACCTGCCCCCAGCATGTCCACTTTCTTCTACTGCCTTTGTACCCCCAGAGTTTCCTTTTCTATTTTCTAGAGTACCCCTCTTCATCAGCCAGGATGCCTCCTTTCATCAGTCAGAGTGCCTGCTTTTATCTTTCAGAACACCCCATTTCATCAGAGTGCCCCCTTTTATCTGCTGCCAGAATACCACCAGAGTTCCTCCTTTCATCTGCCACCAGAGTTTCTCCAGAGTACCCCTTTTTATCCCCCCTCCCCCCCGAGTGCCCTCTTTTTTCAGCCAGTGTCCCCATTTATTATCCAAGGGGCCCCCATTCATCAGCCAGAGTGCCCTCTTTCATTAGCCAGAATGCACCATTTCATATGCCCCCTTTTGTCTACCAAAGTGCCCCATTTCATCAGCCGCCAACCTGTCCCCTATTTTCTAGAGTACCCCTTTCATCAGCCAGAATGCACCCTTTCATATGCCAGAGTGCCCCCTTTTGTCTGCCAAAGTATCCCAGTTCAACAGCCAGAATAACCCCTTTTTTCTGTCATTGTGCCCAATTTCATCAGCCACCAACCTGCCCCCTTTTCATCTGCCACCACAGTACCCACAGAGTGCTCCCTTTTATCTGCCAGGGTGCCCCCTTTCATCAGCCAGAGTACCCCCTTTCATCAGCCAGAGTGGCCCCTTTCATTAGCCAGAGTACCCACTTTTATCAGCCAGAGTACCCCCTTTTATCAGCCAGAGTGCACCTTTTCATCAACTAGAGTGGCCCCTTTTGTCTGCCACAAAAGTGCCCCTGTCCTGCCTTCTCTGCAGTTATGAAAGGGTTACAGAGGATTACAGGCAGTATAACCTTTGATGTCCACACAGTAAAGAGTCGATGATTGATAACCGATGATCTTTTACTGATAACATGTGACATAATGAGAATGAATGAATGTGCGGATGAATGTGGTAAAACTGAAATACAAACAGAATAAACAGACATGAGTACATATCTAACTACATAGCTAGCTATATACATAACATTCCTCAGTACATAGGAGGGGTACTTACAGACTTTGGGGGTCTAATCAAGCCCATATATGAAGAGAGAACAGCATCCCACATGTACTTGCATAGTAGAATTTCTTCAGTCTGAAGAGATGAGGTCACTTCCTCCCAAGTTAGCAGACAGGAAGTCTCAGGCCTTAAGGGGACAGACACTGCTGAATGCTAAAGAATGCCTTGTGTAATACAAGGCAGCACACTCCCCACCTGGCATAATAATGATATGCCACTATTAAACTCCTGGAGTAAAATGACTTCCGTGATGGGTCTAAGGTACACCTTAGGGGTGCCCTGTTTTACTACTCTGACCTCTACTTTCCTGACTCTGCTATCACTACTAGCATCAGTCCCCACAATGAGTCCAATTGGCCACTCGTTCCTGTGGGCCTGAGAGTCTTTTAGTAGAACAACATCTCCAACTTGTAAGTTGGGCTTGTCGGCTTGCCATTTGTTACGTGGTTGGAGGGTCGTCAGGTACTCCTGCCTCCATCTCTTCCAGAAGATATCGGCAAGGCTTTGAACTTGTTTCCATTGCTTGGTGTACAAGTCTTTAAGATCAAAGTCCCCGTTGGGAGCTGTCACCATCTCCATCTTCTGGGTCAGCAATGTTGCTGGTGTCAAGACGGTTGGCATCTCTGGGTCAGTAGACACTGGGACCAAAGGTCTGGCGTTCACGATAGCCATGACTTCAGCCATCAGCGTGGTTAAGACTTCGTGTGTGAGACGAGTAGATCCAATCTTTAGAAGCATTGCATCTAGAATGCGGCGAGCTACTCCAATCATCCTCTCCCAAGCTCCTCCCATATGTGAGGCATGAGGAGGATTGAAGATCCAAGTGCATCTTTGGTTTTGAAGATAGTTACTTGTCTCTGAGTCTGTTGCAACGATCTTCAATTCCTTGCAGGCTCCAATAAAGTTTGTGCCACAATCAGAACGAATCTGTTTTGCTGGTCCTCGAATGGAGAAAAATCTTCTCAAGGCATTGATGAAGCTTGAGGTAGATAGAGACTCAATTACTTCAATGTGAACTGCTCTGGTACTCATACACGAGAAAAGAACAGCCCAGCGTTTGCTCTCTGCACTGCCTCCTCTGGTCTTGCGAGAAGAAATGTTCCAAGGACCAAAAACGTCTAGGCCTACATTTGTGAATGGAGGATCTGAAGCCAGCCTGTCTGAAGGTAAGTCTGACATCTTCTGGACTTCAAGTTTTCCTCTGATTTTCTTGCAAGTTACACATTTGTTAATCACACTGGAGACTAGTCTTTTGCCTCCTAGGATCCACAATCCAGCTGAGCGGACTGCTCCTTCAGTGAGGTGGCGACCTTGATGTGCAACTTGCTCATGATGGTGTCTTGTCAGAAGAACGGCAACGTGATGATTCTTGGGTATGACAATGGGATGTTTTTCTAGAATAGTCGTATCAGCTGCGGGTAGACGACCTCCAAGTCTCATCACTCCATCTTCATCAAGGACAGGGTTCAACTTTTTGAGTGGGCTGTGTTTAGAAAGTTCTTCTTTCTTGAGAAGACCTTGAATTTCTTCCTTGAAGGCTTCCTGCTGAACACATCTGATAATGGTGACATTGGCTTGCTCAAGATAGTCATTGTTACCCTGGTCAACACTGGCTGTTTTGCTGAAGGATCTGGCCAAGCAGATGAGTTTCCCTATGGCACGGATGAGTGACTTCCAGCTGGAAAACCTTTCAAACCTACATGAGCCAAGACCTTCTCTGGTGGTTAGAGTCTTGTAAACTGCAACTAGAGGTCTTACCTCTTTGTCTTGGTCTGGTTCTACAAGCTGAAAAGTTCCTTTCTGATCAGTCTCTTCAGTTTCTGGTCCAGTCAAGAAGGATGGACCTGTGAACCAGTTAGTCTGTTTGAGGACAGCAGCTGGTACCAGTCTAGTCCCATGGTCAGCAGGGTTCTTGTCTGTACTGATGTGATGCCACTGTTCTGGACTTGTACACTTTCTGATACGTGTTACTCTGTTTGACACGTATGTGTAGAATCTTCTTGAAGCGTTGTGGATATAACCTAAAACAATCTTGCTGTCTGTGTAGAAGTTCACTGCATGGATCTCGATGTCCAGTTCTGCAATGAGTAAGTCTGCTATCTCCACAGCTAGGACAGCAGCACAAAGTTCTAAGCGTGGGACCGTGTGAGCAGGTCTTGGAGCCAGTTTAGACTTTCCCAAGATGAATCCTGCATGGCTTTGTCCCTGAGTGTCTATAACTCTAAGGTAGGCTACAGCTGCTATAGCCACAGTGGATGCATCTGAAAACACGTGTATCTCTCTTCGTTTTGTAACAGACAAAGAAACAGAGACGTATGGTCTTTGGATGCTAAATCGCTCAAGCTCCAGCAAAGAGTCTTTCCACAACTTCCACTGCATTTCTTTCTTTTCAGGTAGAGGTGTGTCCCAATCACTTTGTTCTAGCTCAGTTGTAATCTCCCTCAAAAGAGCTTTGCCTTGCATGGTGATGGGTGCTACGAACCCCAAGGGATCGTAAAGACTGTTGACCGTAGACAAGACACCTCGCTTTGTGAAAGGCTTCTCTTCCCTGGATACTCGGAAGGTGAAGCTGTCAGTCTTCAAGTCCCAACTAAGCCCTAAGCTTCTTTGAAGGGGTGGTGAATCTGTACCTAGATCTAGGTCTTTGAGGTCTTTTGCACGGTCTTCTGCTGGGAATGCTTCCATGACTTTGCTGTTGTTGGAAGCCACTTTGTGCAGTCTTATGTTAGAGTCTGCTAGCAAGTCTCTAGTGCTTTTCAAAATGTCAATGGCTTCTCCACTACTGGAGAAGGAAGCAAGTCCATCATCTACATAAACGTTTTTCATAACAAATTGTTTGGCTTCAGGGTTGTGTCTGTCACCTTGCTGCGCTGCTCGTCTCAAGTTGTAGATAGCGACAGCTGGTGAGGGACTGTTCCCAAACACATGTACTTTCATCCTATACTCTATGATACCTTTGTTGAGGTCTTTGTCTTCATACCATAGGAACCTCAGGTAGTCTCTGTGGTCTTCACGGACAAGGAAACAGTAGAACATCTGCTGTACATCTGCTGTTACTGCAACAAGTTCTCTTCGGAATCTGATAAGGACTCCAAGAAGTGTGTTGTTCAGGTCTGGTCCGCTGAGAAGTACATCATTAAGGGAAATACCTTCATGCCTTGCACTGGAATCAAATACTACCAGTATCTGACCTGGTTTTTGAGGATGGTACACTCCGAATATTGGCAAGTACCAGCGTTCTTGTTTCTCATGCAGTGCTGGTGCTTTTTCAGCTTGATCTTTGTCAAAGATTTTCCGCATGAATTCTTGGAAGTGTTCATGTTTGGCTTTCTTTCAAGAGTGCGCTGCAATAGCGCAAGGCGTTTCTCTGCTTGCACTCTGTTGTTGGGAAGACGATGCCGTGGTGTACGGAATGGTAGTGGGGCTACCCAACTGCCTGCTTTGTCTTTGAAGACTTCTCTGTCCATGATCTCAAGGAAGAGGTTATCTTCAACAGATGGTGCTAGTTTGTCATCATCTTGAGTTCTCTCAAACACTTTGTGGCCTAGCTGATCTGAATCTTCCAGGAACCTCTGGATGTTCTGGGGATGTGTTGGGTTAGATAGTTTCTCTTTAATCTGCATGCTGTTGTTACATGGGCAAAGACATGATGTGCAACCGTTCTGCAGCAGATTTGTTCTGTAGACATTCACCTTTGCGGGTTTGTGAAGTCCGTCCAGACATACATTTCCAACGATAACCCATCCAAGATCAAGACGTTGAGCAAATGGTGCATTGTGCGGCCCATTGTATTGTTCTCTGACCTTGTGCACTCTCAGTATGTCTCTTCCTAGTAGAAGGACGATTGCAGCTTCTGGGTTGAGTGTTGGGATCTTGTCTGCTATTTGCATGAGATGAGTGTAGTGACGTGCCACTTCAGGTGTGGGAATCTCTGACCTGTCATCTGGTATCATGTCACATTCTATGAGGGTAGGAAGAGTCAGCTGCGTCTTTCCATCTAATGACTCGATGGTGTAGTTGTTTGCTCTTCTCCCTGATGTCTCTATAACTCCAGAACATGTCTTCAAGGTATATGGAGTTGAACTTCCTTTGTCACCGAAGAGGTCGAAGAACTCTGTCTTTGCTAGAGACCTGTTGCTTTGTTCGTCTAGGACTGTATACATCTTCACTGCCTTTTCTCTGAGACCGTTGGGATACACTTTGACTAAGCATATCTTGGAGCATGATCTAGAGAGTCCTGGTTCTGTACAGATCTCAGTGCACTTTGAAGTTATCGCTGGTGTTGCACTTTCTTTTTGCTCCCCACCATGATCTTCTTGAGTTGCTGGAACTTCTGATCTCCATGGTGGTGGTCCTGGGTGCAGTGCTGACAGATGTCGGTCATTGTTGCATTCTGTGCACCGTATTTCTCTCTTACAGTCTTTTGCAAGATGTTGCACTGAGGCGCAGCATCTGAAACAAATGTGATTGTCTTTAAGGCAAGCCTTGCTCTCCTCTAATGTCTTACTTCTGAAACTGTGACATTTTCTTAGTGGACGAGGCTTGTTGTGTATTGGGCACTGTTTGTCTGGATCCTCAACTTCCTTGCTTGTGTTGTCTTCCTGATTGGCTGCAGCCTCAGGCGGGACTTCTGTCTTCCGCACAGACACTGTTGCTCTGCGTTCTTTGTAGTGTACTGGCGGCTGCTTCTCTGTCCTTGGGGAGCTTGCAACTCTCTTGTTCAGGAAGGCGAAGCTTGGGTCATTGCGTGTCTTAGCTTGGTCTACAACGAATTCAGCGAGGAAGACAAACGGTGGAAATGCAACTCGATAGTCTTTCTTGTATCTGGATGCTTGAGAGACCCACCTTTCTTGCAGGGTGAAAGGGAGCTTCTCGATTATGGGCTCTACTCCACGTGCTGTGTCTAAGTATAAGAGACCTGGCAGAGTTCCACTAGTCTTTGCTGCTTCTATCTCTAGGAGTAGGTCTCCAAGCTCTCTCAGCTTCTGATTGTCTTTGTTTGTCATTTTTGGGCAAGTTTCAATTTTCTTTAAAAGTGCTTCTTCTATTACTTCAGGTGACCCATAGCAGTCTTCCATTCTCTGCCAGACCATCGCAAGTCCTGCTGTTGCATCATGGACATGCACTGACCTGATTCTTTTGGCCTGCTCTGAGGACTCTGGTCCTAGGTATTTGGCGAGTAGGTCGAGCTTCTCTCTGTCAGCTCTAAGTTTTGGGTGCTGCTTAGGAAGGATGACCTCCAGGCCCAGTAGTTTTCAGGACGATCGTCAAACTTCAAGAGACCAGTGCTCACCATCTCACGGCGCATCAGGTATTTCGACACGTCTGTAACCCTTCCTGTGTCAGGTGCATTTGTTCTGGGTACAAACGCGGGACTACTTGCTGATAGTGACTGATGGATTCGTTGAGGTATTTGACTAAGTCTATTTTGGTCAGATGGTTGCTCTCCTCTATTGTAGTCTAGATCTGGTTTTGCACGAGGAGAGGTTATATCGCCATCTACTTGGTTTCTTAGCGTGTTGGCGGTTTGGTATCTGAGCCCGTGATTGGTTGACTTATCACGTGGCGGTTCAGGTTCAGTCTTGTAGTGATGCATAACATCAAAGCTGTCTGCTGCCAACTGGGTCCTTGATGGTTTCGGTGCATCACTAGGCTGTTTATCAGGGTACAGGGTTGCTTGTGATTGCACGTACTCACGGGTGCGTTGGAATGTACTGAGAGGTGTTATCAGGGTTTCCAGTACATCGCTCTCTATAAACTGAATATCTGCAGCTCTCGCGAGAACTTCGGCTTCAGCTATGGCTGCTGCAGCTATTTTCTGTTGCTTAAGTATGTGTAAAGAGGCTTGTACTTCTGCCTTTCTCCTAAGCATTTCTGCTTCCCCTTCGGCTTGTCTCTTTTTTATTTCAGCTTCCCCTTCGGCTTGTCTCTTCTTCTGCTCTTCATCTAGGTAGCCTTGCTCTTTCATAAGCTCTGCTTCCTGTATGGCATAGGAGGCCATGGCGCATGCGGCCTCGGCCTTGGCTTGTGCCCTGGCGGCGATAGCGCTGACTGAAGACAAGTTTGTGACGCTAGAATGTCTGGAACTTGTATGCTTACTCCTGGCTGCCCCAGCACTGACTGACGATAGGTCTGTGATGTTTGAATGCCTGGAACTTGAATGCTTAGATCTGGCGGTTTCTGCTTTGGATGACGACAGATCTGATTTGTTATAAGTTCTCGGCGTGCTGCATTGTGACCTAGTTTCCAGCGTACTGTGCATATTTTCTTCCTGTTTGCACGAGATTTTAGGAAGGGTTAATTTAGTGATATCTTTCATAAAGCGGAGTTAGTTTCACTTTGCTATGCCTTAGACTGGCTGTGCTGTGGGGATTTCACACACACGTGCTGCTGTATTAACAGTTAAGAGTCTTTTCTGTGTTGTGGGGCTTGCTGTAGATTTTTCACACAATGTGCTCTGAAGTAACCGTGTAAGTCTTTTTACTGTCCTGCCTTCTCTGCAGTTATGAAAGGGTTACAGAGGATTACAGGCAGTATAACCTTTGATGTCCACACAGTAAAGAGTCGATGATTGATAACCGATGATCTTTTACTGATAACATGTGACATAATGAGAATGAATGAATGTGCGGATGAATGTGGTAAAACTGAAATACAAACAGAATAAACAGACATGAGTACATATCTAACTACCTAGCTATATACATAACATTCCTCAGTACATAGGAGGGGTACTTACAGACTTTGGGGGTCTAATCAAGCCCATATATGAAGAGGGAACAGCATCCCACATGTACTTGCATTGTAGAATTTCTTCAGTCTGAAGAGATGAGGTCACTTCCTCCCAAGTTAGCAGACAGGAAGTCTCAGGCCTTAAGGGGACAGACACTGCTGAATGCTAAAGAATGCCTTGTGTAATACAAGGCAGCACAGCCCCGTTTCATTGGCCTCAGAGTGCCCCTTTCATCTTCCACCAGAGATTCCCCTTTCATCTGCCATCAGAGTGACCCAGCATCCCCCCTTTTATCCTCCAGAGTTCCCCCATTTCACCAGCCTTTTTCCTTTTCTTGGCTGTGGCAATTGTCTGGCAGGAATAGACTCGTAAAAACAATCCGACTCAGAAGTGCACATGCGCATTTCTAGAGTCAGCCGGAGGGAGAACCGACCTGCTCAGCCCTAGATCAGGCAGCGGGACACCTTAATAAAAGCCTCTCTGCCCATTCAGGGGCCGAGGTCGGTAGTTCACCCATCGACTGGCTTTGGAACGGCACATGTGGAGTTCAGATCATGGTGACAAGTATATTTTTGATAGGCACTTCTCTCCTGTCTAGAAGATATTTATGAACTGGAGAAAAATGCCTATTTTTTTACAAACTGTCCATAAATTTACAGACGATTGGCATCACTGGTTGAGAAGACCCCATCTATAAGAATCTACAGTCCATACACAGCACAAGGCCGGGGTCACACTACCAGACGCTTCTCGGGGCTGCAGTTCCTCTGAGCTCCACAAGGTGGGGATCTCACTTCTACCCAGACAGGAAGTCTCTATGGAAGACAGGAAGTGATATCAGGTACAGACAGGAAGTGATTGCAGGTACAGACAGGAAGTGATGCCAAGTACCGACAGGAAGTGATGTCAGGTATAAATAGAAAGTTCCAGGTTAGGCGGGAGGAAGTAGAGAGGAGACGTTGGTGGAAATGGCAGCAGAGGAGGTAATAAGATGTTATTTCCTATTTACACCCAGTAACCCCCCGTCATGTCCGTCCTCTCCCTCCATGGTCACGTCCGTCCTCTCCCTCCATGGTCACGTCCGTCCTCTCCATGGTCACGTCCGTCCTCTCCCTCCATGGTCACGTCCGTCCTCTCCCTCCATGGTCACGTCCGTCCTCTTCCCCCATGGTCACGTCCGTCCTCTTCCCCCATGGTCACGTCCGTCCTCTTCCCCCATGGTCACGTCCGTCCTCTTCCCCCATGGTCACGTCCGTCCTCTTCCCCCATGGTCACGTCCGTCCTCTTCCTCCATAGTCACTGTGACGTCTTTTATCTCCAGCAGATGATGATACACACATATATAGTGTGGGAACCCAGATTAACCCCTTCAGGGGCACAACATTCCTCCACTTCCGGGGCCAGAACATTCTCCTCATTGTGGAGATGGGTCACCTTCTCACCTCATCAGTCTATACTAACGGATTATATGACTTTTATCAGTGGCGGTGAATGGGGGGTTATTTAGGGGGATGGGAATATGTATGTCTTTATTTTATAAGATTCAAAATGGGAAGAAAGAGGGAAAATGTCATTTGTAGGAGTCAGAGAATCTTATGACATCACACCGACCTCACAGCTCCTCCTCCCAAAATCCCTCCATCTGGAGTCAACACATCCTATGACATCACATTGACCAGACCTTTAGTATCCTCACTTGTAAAGCAGGACTGTTGGTTTGGGGTTGTATGTAATGATATCAGAATGCCTGTGACCAGCTTTTACCCTATGGAGTGGGGGGGGGGGCCTGTGAAGGCAAATTATACCTCAGTCTGAAGTGGGGCTTTAATACAATGGCTACCTGACAGGAGAGGTGAGCAGTGCCGGGAATTCTGGGACATTCTTTAGTAACAGACAAGGGATGTGTCTGGATGGTGACTGTATCATTGTGTGTGTCAGGTTCCTATAAGGTGTCAGGGTGTCACTGTCTATTTCTCCATGGAGGAGTGGGAGTATTTAGAAGGACACAAGGATCTCTACAAGGACGTCATGATGGACAATCAGCCGCCCCTCACATCACCGGGTAAGAGGAGACTTTATTGTAAAGGAGAGAGCAGTACGGAGGATCCACCTAGATCCCCCATCATCTGATAAACACATAGAAACAATGGATTCAGTCAGTGTGTGTGTTTCCTACAGATGGATCCAGTCATGGGAACCCACCAGAGAGATGTCCCCGTCCTCTGTATTCCCGGGATTCCACACAGGAAGGTCACACCATCCCTCACCATCATCAGGTAGATGGATCCAGTAATGGGAACCCACCAGAGAGATGTCCCTGTCCTCTGTATTCCCAGGATTCCACACAGGAAGGTCACATCATCCCTCACCATCATCAGGTCGGTGGAGTTGAGGGTCTGGAACATAAAGTGATGGAACACTCTGACATGTGGAGATGATGTGTGGACTCTACAAGATGATATTTTCTATGTGATCTCACATCATAAATCCTTCTATATTACAGATGTTATTTCTGCCATTCTGCTGGTTTAGGGTGAAGATCTGATTTATACATGTTTGTTACGTTAAATGTTTTATTATATCTTTCAGAGTGGAATCCTCGGGGATGATAAAATTGATGTTAAAGAAGAGTATAAAGAGGAGGATGAGGAGTATGGAGTGATGGAGGAGTTCTCAGAAGGATGCAAAGATATGATGGAGCCATCTAATACCAGGAACCCACCAGAGAGATGTCCCCGTCCTCTGTATTCCCGGGATTCCACGCAGGAAGATCACACCATCCCTCACCATTACAAGGTTGGTGGGACAGAGGATTTAGAAAATGAACTTGTGAAGATGACGTGTGGTTTTTTTTTTGTATTATCACAATAACAAAATTTAGATTTCAAAGATTATATTTTCCATTCTTCTCTTGGTTTAGGGTGAAGATCTGATAGATATAAAAGTTGAGGTTAAATCAGAAGAAGAAGAAGAGGCGTATGTGAGGGATGATCAGCAGTCTATGGAGGAGGATGGAATAACGGGGACATTTATAGAGGAGGACACTCCTACAGAGATCAGCACAGGTGGGTCATGAACACTAAATCCATTCCTCCACCCATACTGCTCACTGATTGGTCCAGAGTAGGGCGGGGGCTGGGTGATATCAGCTTGTAATCCCCTGGTCACTTTCCTGAGCTGTGTTCCCCGTCCTGTATTCCTGGATTTCTCTCGGATAATCTTCCTTCTCTGTGCTGCAGACACAATTAATGTATCTAGACTGGATCTATGGAGATTCTGGGGTTCAGCTGGCAGAAAAATGTTGATTTACACTATAAGCGTTTCTTGATCTGCACATCTGGGATGTGTGTCTTGGCTTTTCTTCCCCATGCCCTAGTCTAGCAAGATCTCTGAGAGAGCAATTCTCCCAGGGTTACTTACTTGATTTTCACCTTAGGTGGTGCATAACCTAGGCACCTGGGGCATATGTGCTTTGGGTCCTCTGTAACATGCCTGGGTGTTGCAAGATCTCCAGCAGAGCAGTTCTCTGGCAGTTATGTGTTCTATTGTTTGCTGGCTGTGCTAGGTGGAGGGATTTCTTTCTTTTCATATATCATGGGACACAGAGCAGGCCATATTCATGGCTACCTGGGATATGCACCACCTATATGTGAATGGATATTGGTAGACCAAACAAACAGAATGTCTTCCACTATATAACCCCTCCCTCTCAGGAATCTCCTTTGTTTTTCACAAAGTCTCAAGTCTTTAACCACTTGTCGTCCGCCTGCTGTTTATAAACGGCAAGGCGGTGGCACTCCAGGGGCGGGTTGCTGTTCATAAACGGCACCCGCCCTTTCTAGCTGTGCGCGCTCCCTGGCAGCGCGCAGCACTGCAATCCGGTGCCCACTGTGTCCTCCGGACACAGTGAAACACCGATCGTTGGACGGGACCTCGCACAGAGATCCGGTGCCCACTGTGTCCTCTGGACACAGTGAAACACCGATCGTTGGACGGGACCTCTGTGCGAGGTCCCGATCATGTGATCACTGATTGGCCAATCAGTGATCACATGCAAAGTAGTAAGCAAGATGTCACTTGTGACATCATTGCTTACTACGTGTGAAATCTGTGAATGACCACAGAGGTCACATGGTACAAGGCTATTCACAACAGCCTTGTACCATGTGACAAGCTGTGACCAATCACAGCTCACTCAGTACTTCTCAATGGCTGCAAGAATGCAGACAGAGAGAAAGAGAAATGATTGCTTTTACATCCTATATGGGTGTAAAAGCAGTCAGTGTAAAAAAAAAAAAAAAAAATCTTCATCACCCCCCACAAGAAGTACAGTGTCACCATGGTGACACTGTACTGCTAGGGTGACAGTATGTAAAAAAAAAACAACCCAAAAATAATAATATAAAAATATAAAATAAAAATGTAAAAAAAATGTTTAAAAATTATAATTTTTGGTTATAAACTAATTTGGCTTATTTTGTTTGTTTTTACTAAAAATATAACGGAATACATTTTGGCCAAGATTTATGATGAAAGATTATTTATTTGCAAAATTTTATAAGAAAAACACTTTTTTTCAAAATTTTTGGACTTTTTTCATTTACATAGCAAAAAAAATAAAAATCCCAGCGGTGAATAAATACCACCAAAATAAAGCTTTATCTGTCTCAAAAAAATGGTAAAAAATTCATATGGGTACAGTGTTGCATGACCGCGCAATTGTCATTCAAAGTGTGATAGCGCTGAAAGCTGAAAATTGCCCTGCACAGGAAGGGGGTGAAAATGTCCGGACAGGAAGTGGTTAAGTTGATGGTTACTGAAGTACAACTCTCTGCATATTATTGCCATATTCTCCATATTCTCAAGTGATTCCAGCAGCAGTTGGTTGGCCGGATCCATTCTTATGGCTAGGAAGCCTAGATGGATGGTACCCAGGCTCCGCTGTGAGGGAGCTTCGGATTACGGCAGGGTTTTTTCCTATAATGCAACCGCTTGGCACTGGACCCTGAGTATACCTAACCTTGCACAATTAGTTAATGACCAAGGTGTTCTTGTAGGGTGCTGTGCAGGTCCAAAGCAGTGGACCTTGAATTTAAGGCAGGGCTGAGTCCCTGAAGGTCTAAAGTGACAGTACTTGCCTTGATGGGTCAAGACTGGATCCTTGTTTTGACAGGATCCTGCGAAAGGGAGAAAGGGGCAGTGGAGTGATCTGTGTGATAATGCCATACCTTGCCTTGTGCCATATGACCTGTTAGTCCAGCTTTGGGGGCATCTTGTGCTCCAGAGGATTCATGTTTTTCTCGTCAGTTGTATTGCTTAGATTTGCTTCCTCATTTCAGTGCGGGCACGCTGGTTGATCTCGTGGTGGTGCAAACATGCATAGTTGAGGCAGGAAGTATGTCACTGGAGGGTGGTACCATCTTACTAAAGGTAATAAAACCGGTTTTGCTGCTGGGTGCTCTCTGGACACAGGAGACTAGTCTGGCAAGCTGCAGCGGGCACAGAGCAAGTGCTGTTTTTTTTTTGCCTAGACATATGAGTACTGCCTCTGGGAGGGAAGGACGCTGGCAGCTTAAGGGATTCCTTGGGCTACTGTGTGCTAAATTAACCTTGCTGGCAGGGTAGGCAGTTAGGTACAGCCCAGGGGCGGACTGACCATTTGGAAACTGGGGCACTGCCCGAGGGCCCAGGGTCAGTAGGGGGCCCCATGAGATGCCCCTGGTACCTTTTTCATAGTCTTTTTTGAGTTTGGGCAAGGACACAGGGGCCCCATGATGCCCTATTGCCCGAGGGCCCCATGAGTTGTCAGTCCGCCCCTGGTACAGCCTGTGTCAGGAATGGACTCGCCAATGGTGGTGGGACTCACCTGCCTTGTGGGCTGCAGTACCAGGGCTGGCCAGCGGGTGCTCTCAGCAAACAGAAGCTTACTCCTGCAATCAGCCATCACCTGAGGCTGATTGCAGGAGGTGTATTTAAGGAATGGCCAGACCTGCAGTCAGTGCCTTGGTGTTTGTTTCCCATGTGCCCTGTTTCCTGTATCCTGTTTCCTGCCTGCTCGACTCTCCTGCTTGACTCTGACTCTGATAGAACTCAACCTACACTGACCCCGGCTATTCCTGACCATTCTTCTGCCTGCTCCCGTTGTACCTTTCTGCCTGACTGTTCCTGACCCGGCCTGCCTGACCACTCCACCTCTCCAGCCCTGACTGCACCTGTACCTATTAGTTTAAGGTTTGTTTTGTTTTGCACTGTGTTTGTTTATTTTGTGCAGCTCATAATAAATATTATTATTATTTAATCATTTCTGAAGCCTGCTGTTTCCCTGTGTCAGTCCACACATCTCTGGTCATACCCGGATCCCTGACAGCCTGTAATTACCCAACATGTTTTGTAATGGCTTCCAGAAAGCAAGGAGTAAGCAGCTGGGAAGGGTGCAGACCTGCCACCATCAGGTCCTGTGATCAGAAACATTGTGGAGGCTGCAGCTGTCAGGGATATCTCTGATACTAGTGTCTTCGATTCGTGTTCTCTGCCCAAGCTTTACATGAAACTGCACTACTGTGTTTGCGCCATTCACAGCAATGTGGTCAGAAACTGCTCTCTTGAGGCATGCAAGGATCGCACACCACCACCAAGGTTCCGGCCTGTGGATGCACCGCCAAGAGCACCTCCCAAACCATTGTAAGGAAATCTGCTCAGATTTCTTGTCTATTAAACTGTGTTAGCTGCGCTATTCACAGCAAGGTGGTCATAAACCACTCTCGTCAGGCACGCAAGGATCGCACACCACCACCAAGGTTCTGGCCTGTGGATGCACCTCCAAGAGCACCTCCCAAACAATTGTAAGGAAATCTGCTCAGATGTCTTGTCTAATAAATTGTTAAAAGTGAAAAACAAAAAACTCCTCTTGCTGCTCAGGAACAAGGTAAGTGTGCATCCTACAGAGGGTCAACTGTTCCGACAGCCAACTCCTCCTCTTTTAGGAAGCCCTTTGGGCACTCCCAGGTGGCTGGGTCCAGAGAGAAAGCTCAGAGTCAAACGAAGCCTTGGCCAATTAAGTTAGTTAAACCAGAATATATGTCCTCTTCATTATGAAGGGGTGACCCTACTCATGTGGGTGCTGGGAGGAAGTCGCTGGCTTTTGCAGAAGCTTGGCAGGATACAGTTTCAGACAGTTGGGTTCTTTCCAGTCCCACATGGGTACAGGTTGGAGTTTTGGGGTTTTCCTCCTCTACAGTTTGAGACTGAATGCACCTGTAGATCCGTTAAAGTGAGCTTCACTGGTTGAATAACTTTTGGCGCAAGGGGTAATGTGTGTGTGACGGAAGCGTAGGCAGGACAGAACGCACACGGAGGATGATAAACACACAAAGCTTTATTGAACTATGGAAGGCACTTAATCAGGGTAGGAAGGTAGCGTCCGGGTACCCAAAAAAGGGGGGGAAGAGGGGGGAGGAGTCCAAACAGTTATAATCCGGCCCACGCTAGGGTGATTCGAGTAGCGATAGCCCGAGCACTCTGGGCATTCAAGGTAGCTACAATACTCCAGATATGCAATAGGCAGTCCGAGCAAGTATTAGTCCCGGCACACAACAGGGGCAGTTCAGGCAAGGGTAATCTGGGCACACAATAGGGGCAGTTCAGGTAGCACTGATCTGGGCACACAATAGGGGCAGTTCAGGCAAGGGTAATCTGGGCACACAATAGGGGCAGTTCAGGCAGCACTGATCTGAGCACACAATAGGGGCAGTTCAGGCAAGGGTAATCTGGGCACATAATAGGGGCAGTTCAGGCAAGGGTAATCTGGGCACATAATAGGGGCAGTTCAGGCAAGGGTAATCTGGGCACATAATAGGGGCAGTTCAGGCAAGGGTAATCTGGGCACACAATAGGGGCAGTTCAGGTAGCACTGATCTGAGCACACAATAGGGGCAGTTCAGGCAAGGGTAATCTGGGCACATAATAGGGGCAGTTCAGGGCACTTCGCAACATGCGGCTTGTAGGGACACTCATGGCAGGTGGCTTCCAGGGACACTCACGATAGGCGGGTTGCAGACACTCAGCAGCAGGCAGCTTCCAGGGACACTCACGATAGGCGGCTTGCAGACACTCGGCAGCAGGCAGCTCCCCAGGGACACAGTGATCAGCAGACAGATGGCAGCTTCCCAGGGGCAAAGCGATCAGACAGGGACCCTCACGTTGCTCACCCTTCTAGGGAGACAGCGATCAGCGGACAGGGACCCTCACGGTGCTCACCCTTCTAGGGACACAGCGGTCAGCAGGCAGGGGGAAGCTTCCCAGGGACACAGCGATCAGCAGACAGGGACCCTCATGGTGCTCACCCTTCTAGGGACACAGTGGTCAGCAGGTAGGGGCAGCTCCCCATGGACACAGCGATCAGCGGACACTCAGTGGGGTCTTGCTGTGGGGGTCTGGCCTCATCTCAGACCCCACACAGCCATTCTCTTCTCGAGCAGGGGACCACAGGCTTGCAGGGTATTGGCTGTGGGGTCTGGCCTCAGCTCAGACCTCGCACAGCACCCTGTCCTGAGTGGGGGATGAACTCACGGGCTGGGTCCCATTCCGGCCTTCTTAAAGCCAGAGCAGGACACTTCCCGGTTGCCCTGGCCCAGTGTTGCATTGCCATTGCATGCTCTCATGCGCGTGGCCTTTGTCTCTGGTGGGCACAGAGCGCGGGAAGTCTCGTGCCCGCACTGCACACACTGGGGGGGACGTGCGGAGACATCCCAGTGGCCTGCGCCAGAGGTCTCCTGGCGGGGGGTCGTGACTCTCCAGTGACATTCCCAGGAGAGGTGTGACCCGCACCACAGGGGCCACTTCCTCCCATCCTGCACAGCCTTTGAAGTAGGCAGTGATAGGGTGTGAGGAATCTGCAAGGGGGAGGGAGGGGTGAAGGGACAGGCAGGGGGACAGAAGGCACAGGGGGGTGGGGGTGCACCATGACAGTGTGGATGGGTGGATGATTTTTCACCTCAAGTGTCTAAGCAAATTTCTCAAAGTCCAGTTTGTTCAAATGGAGTTAGTGCATTCAGTGGTTGGGATTTTCTGTCTTCTGTAGACATCAGGGGTGCTTATCTCCATGTGTCCGGTTTTCCTGCACATCATAGATTCTTAGAGGACCAGTGCTTTCAGTTTGTGGCCCTGCCTTTTGGTCTGGCCACAGCCCATTGGATATTTAGGAAAGTACTGACCCTGATGCTGGGTTTGTTGAGAGTTCAGGGTGTTTGCATCCTGAGATATTTGGATGACCTGTTGCTCAGATGGTTGGCGTTCTGAGCCAAAATGCATCTCTCATGATCCAGACGCTAGAGGGTCTAGGCTGAATTCTCAATCTGGAGTTTTGGGGTTTTCCCCCTTCACAGTTTGAGATCGAATGCACCTGTAGATCCATGAAAGAGAGTTTCACTGGTTCAGTTGCTTGATCGACTTTTGGTGCAAGGGGTAATCGAGTCAGTTCCAGTGACCGAAAGATTCCTCAGCTTTTACCTCAATCTCTACATGGTCCTAAAGTTGAATGGGGATGTGTGGCCAAATTTGTACCTAAAGTGTCCAAACAAGTTTCTCTAAGTCCAGTTTTTTTCATATGGAGCTTTGTGTATTACGTTTGTGGCCCTGCCTTTTGGTTTGGCCAAAGTCCCTCCAGTATTCAGGAACGTTCTGGTCCTGATGCTGGGATTGTTGAGAGTTCAGGGTGTTTTCATCCTGGGATATTTGGATGATCTGTTGCTCAGAGAATATTTGGCGCTTTGATTGAGCCAAAATGTATCTCTCACGATCCAGATGCTTTAGGGTCTAGGCTGGATTCTCAATCTGGAGTTTTGGGGTTTTCCTCCTTTTCAGTTTGAGATCGAATGTACCTGTAGATCCGTAAAAGAGTTTCACTGGTTCCGATCCTTGATCGACATTTGGCGTAAGGGGTAATCGAGTCAGTTCCAGTGACCAAAAGATTGCTCCGCTTTTACCCCAATCTCTACACGGTCCTAAAGCTGAATGGCGATGTGTGGCCATTTTTGTACCTAAAGAGTCCAAACAAGTTTCTCAAAAGCCCCTCCGGTATTCAGGAATGTGCTGGCCCCCATGCTGGGATTGTTGAGAGTTCAGAGTGTTTTCATCCTGGGATATTTGGATGATCTGTTGCTCCAAGAATGGTTGGCACCTTGAGCCAAAATGTAGCTCTCACGATCCAGACACTGGATGATCTAGGCTGGATTCTCAATCTGGAGAAGTCATAGTTGGAGCCTGCACACAGCCTGGAGTATCTGGGCCTGATCCTGGAAACCTCACAGGCAAAGATGTTTTTGCCTTTGGGGAAGAACTTTTCTCTGAGAAACCAAGTGGCAAATTTAAGGAGTCTCAGGTTTCCTTCAACTTATCTGGGGAAGATGGTGGCCACATTCAAGGTGGTTCCATACGCACATTTCCATTCCAGGCCGCTACAGAAAAACATCCTGTTAGAGTGGAACGGGAGAATTCAGTCATTGGACTGCCAAATCTCCCGAAACCCCAGTACACACTGAGCATTAAATTGGTAGATGGTCCCTCAGAACCTGGAGAGAGAGAAGTCATTTGAAAGGTGCTGACTATCGATGTGTCCGAGCATAGTGTGGAATAAAAATATGACCTAGAATTTCTGAGGTTAATGCTGATTGGTCTAATTTATGGATAGGCCTAAATATTAAATGTAGATGTAACGTACATGTAAGGGTAGAATAATTTTATCAATAGCTGAGATGTGACGTGATCTGTAGAAGTCGTGTCATTCTGTGTTACTAGAGATACAGTATTCCTTAATCAGTCTCAGACCTATGTTTTCCAATTAGCACACGGGTGTCAAACTTTCAGCCCTCCAGTTGTTGCCAAACTACAAGTCCCATGAGGCATTGCAAGATTGACAGTTACAAGCATGACTCCCAGAGGCATGATGGGACTTGTAGTTTTGCAACAGCTTGAGGGCCGCCAGTTTGACACCCCTGAATTAGCATTTGAAAGAACAGAGCAAGCTTCTAGACCAGGGCTTAAAATTTTGAGTCTAGACCTACTAGCCAGGCACAAACCTTACTCTCCACCAGTTGCCCCACCCAACCTTGCCCAGGTCCACCTCCAACCCCACTCCGTCCTGCCCCCCAACCCCTCCCCCAGCCCTGCCCCCAACCACGCCCCCTTAAAGCTTATGAAATTACATTTTTCTTGAGAATAAAGAGTCCAAAATCTAAAACTGTATACAGTAATGTACATCCCAGCTCCCCTGTACTCCATTATAGTGATATGACATGTATACAGTACTTACTCCTTGGGTCCCCCGTGGCGGTGGAGAGGGTGTCTCCTCTCAGCAGAGGAGAGCGGACCTGTCCCCTCATCAGCGGTGCCGAAGAAACCAGAACTCAGCTTCACAATGAGGCTTGGAGCACAACCGCTCCATCATCTGTGCTCGCCGCTAGAAATTTTCTCCTCGCATTTGGCGAGCGGGCGAGTGGCTTTTTCAAGCCCTGTTCTAGACCACACTTGACGCCTAGATGCCAATTAAACTTTCCCATCCATGTAGACATTGCCACCTTCCTTAAGTCTCCAAAAGAAGAGTCCTAGTCATTTGGTCTACAAGGACAGTGAGAAGCCCTGCCACCTTGGATTCATATCTACAGATCAAAGGAATCCATTTCATCTCTCATAAAAGCTAAAATATTATTTGCGGAGAGATGAAAACAATTCCTTCTGATTGGACACATTGCAGGCTACATGTACATGTAAAACTGTATTTGTAGCCTACGTAGAATCTCAGAGAAACTCACAAAACGGTTATAGGGCACCTGATTGCAGCAGCCAGGCGGTGATTAGTACTGTCGTGATCAAACTGACGCGCTGGTGTCGGAAATCCTATCCCCAACCCAGCCATCAGAACCGTTCCTGGACCATTTAACTCTGGTCACACAGAATGTCCTGTGGACTGGTACAGGAACACCCCCCAGGGTTGATTGACCAAAGGCTAAAGTCCAGCCCATATCCATATTTCAATAAATTGAGGAGCATGAGATATAGATGGGGTGATTCCAACGGAGCCGGTCCCATTTGACTGGTGAATCGCAGACTTTCTTCTGACTTGCTCCAGTCACAGGATAAATTTTGGTAAAATATTTTTTTTCTGTTTTAACCCTCTTTCTTTTCATAGTGATTAGCCAGTTGTGTGTCTTTGTGTCTTTTTTTTGTATCCTTTGTAACTTTCTTTGTACATATTTTATGCACCGCCCACTTTCAGGATATTAAATTATAAAATTAATAAGTGACTTCTGTGTACTAAACTAGGACTCATATCCCTGGAGAGAATGTTGTATTGTAGTGTTTATGTGCTCGGTCTAAGTTCATTGTCAATCTGAATGCAGTTGTACTGCGTGTTGGCAGATTCAAAACTAGCAGTTCTGCCAGATGGAGATCTGCGTGTGTGTGTGGTGGCCCAGCAGACCAGTCTGTAGACAAACTGTTGGGTGGTGGCAAGCTACCAATTGTTGTGGGGGTGTGTGGACAGTGGAAGAGTGATGGACACCGGGGTTCTAGCTTGTAGGATAACTGGAGGAATCCTAGAAGGGTGGGCCAATTGCTAGACTGCTCCCCAACCCTTAGAGTCCACCAGATTGTAGTGGTGGCCAATGGTAGTGCAGGCTGTGATAGTGTAATCCTGCCAGTCCTAGTGCTCAGAATAAGTCCCCCTCATTCTCTTACCTCAAGTAAAGTTGCTTGCCCTGGTTAGCTAGTCGCTGTGGGCGTGCATTTCTTGACAGCCACGTTAAGGTTTCCCAGGATCAGAATTACCGTATTTTTCGCTCCATAAGACGCACTTTTTTCCCCCAAAAAAAGGGGGGAAAATGTCAGTGCGTCTTATGGAGCGAATATAAAGCGGCCGGTCCGATATTTCCGCCGCCACCATGTCAGAATGCCGGGCCAGCCGCTCAGCTGTTCTCTGCGGCAGGAACTCACCTGTTCCTCGGTCCAGCGCTGTAGTCTTCCCGCGCTGGCTTCTTCCCGCCCCGGCATTTGAGACAGCCGGGTGCCTACTGCGCATGTGCGAGAAGCACATGACAGGTCCCAAAAGACGCCGGGCCATTCACAAAGCACGGTGCTTCTCGCGCGTGCGCAGTGGGCACCCGGCTGTCAAAGTCGGGTGCCCACAGTATAGGAAGGAGAACTCCGCGGAAGTGGGAGCGGGTACCTGTCAAATTCAGGTACCCGCTCCCCCTCCCTCCCTAAAGGTCTGCAGTGTCTGGTCATGCCCTGTACTGTCTGCAGTCTCTGGTCATCCCCTGTGCTGTCTGCAGTCTCTGGTCATCCCCTGTGCTGTCTGCAGTCTCTGGTCATCCCCTGTGCTGTCTGCAGTCTCTGGTCATCCCCTGTGCTGTCTGCAGTCTCTGGTCATCCCCTATACTGTTTGCAGTCTCTGGTCATCCCCTATACTGTTTGCAGTCTCTGGTCATCCCCTATACTGTTTGCAGTCTCTGGTCATCCCCTATACTGTTTGCAGTCTCTGGTCATCCCCTATACTGTTTGCAGTCTCTGGTCATCCGCTGTACTGTGTCCGCAGTCTCTGGTCATCTCCTGTACTGTGTCCGCAGTCTCTGGTCATCTCTTGTACTGTGTCCGCAGTCTCTGGTCATCTCCTGTACTGTGTCTGCAGTCTCTGGTCATCTCCTGTACTATGTCTGCAGTCTCTGGTCATCTCCTGTACTATGTCCGCAGTCTCTGGTCATCTCCTGTACTGTGTCCGCAGTCTCTGGTCATCTCCTGTACTGTGTCCGCAGTCTCTGGTCATCTCCTGTACTGTGTCCGCAGTCTCTGGTCATCTCCTGTACTGTGTCCGCAGTCTCTGGTCATCTCCTGTACTGTGTCCGCAGTCTCTGGTCATCTCCTGTACTGTGTCCGCAGTCTCTGGTCATCTCCTGTACTGTGTCCGCAGTGTCTGGTCATCCCTGTACTGTGTCCGCAGTGTCTGGTCACTTCCTGTACTGTGTCTGGTCACTTCCTGTACTGTGTCTGGTCACTTCCTGTACTGTGTCTGGTCACTTCCTGTACTGTGTCTGGTCACTTCCTGTACTGTGTCTGGTCATCTCCTGTACTGTGTCCGCAGTCTCTGGTCATCTCCTGTACTGTGTCCGCAGTGTCTGGTCATCTCCTGTGCTGTGTCCGCAGTCTCTGGTCATCTCCTGTACTGTGTCTGCAGTCTCTGGTCATCTCTTGTACTGTGTCCGCAGTCTCTGGTCATCTCTTGTACTGTGTCCGCAGTCTCTGGTCATCTCTTGTACTGTGTCCGCAGTCTCTGGTCATCTCTTGTACTGTGTCCGCAGTGTCTGGTCATCTCCTGTACTGTGTCCGCAGTCTCTGGTCATCTCCTGTACTGTGTCCGCAGTCTCTGGTCATCTCCTGTACTGTGTCCGCAGTCTCTGGTCATCCCTGTACTGTGTCCGCAGTCTCTGGTCATCCCTGTACTGTGTCCGCAGTCTCTGGTCATCTCCTGTACTGTGTCTGCAGTCTCTGGTCATCTCTTGTACTGTGTCCGCAGTCTCTGGTCATCTCCTGTACTGTGTCCGCAGTGTCTGGTCATCTCCTGTACTGTGTCCGCAGTCTCTGGTCATCCCTGTACTGTGTCCGCAGTCTCTGGTCATCTCCTGTACTATGTCCGCAGTGTTTGGTCACTTCCTGTACTATGTCTGCAGTCCATTGGCTCAGAATATTTTTTTTTCTTGTTTTTCTCCTCTAAAACCTAGGTGCGTCTTATGGAGCGAAAAATACGGTATATCACAGACCAACTGGTTTGACAACTTGGAAAAGTTAGACTGTAAGCAATATTGTGTACAGATCAATTAACCCCTCGCCCTCCAGAGGATTCCCCCCCCCCTCCTGACCAGGCCATTTTTTGCATTATGGCGCTGCGTTACTTTAACTGACAATTGCGCGGTCATGCAAAGCTGCCCCCAAGTTAAATTTACGTCCTTTTCCCCATGAGTAGAGCTTTCTTTCGGTTGTATTTGATTGCCTGTGCTTTTTTTTATTTTTTGCGCTATAAAAAAAAAGGACCAACAATTTTGAGAAAAAAAAATATTTTTTACTTTTTTCTATTAAATATGTCCAATAAAAAAATTTTAAAAATCAAATTTCATTATAAATTCTAGGTCAGAATGTATTCTGCTCTGTGTCTTTGCTAAACAAAAAATCCCAATACGTGTAAATTAATTGGTTTACGTGAAAGTTATAGCGTTTACAAATGGCGGTATATAGACTGGAATTTATTTGGGTGCAGCGTTGCATGACTGAGCAATTGTCAGTTAAAGTAACACAGCACTGTATCAAAAAAAATGGCCTGGTCAGGAATGGGGGATCCTCTGGATGGTGAGGGGTTAAGAAAACATTTCAGCTACCTCTGATTATCGAACACCAATATTATGAGTCCTGACCATTACACTATATCATTTGTTGCACATTATAGAATTCTGATACTATATATTTCTAACTGTTGTACCCTATACGAGGCGATATCAAAAAGTTTCCAGACTAGTTTTGTAACATGCCAACAGATGGCAGTACAAGCCTACGCGCACAGGGACCACCGACCTTCATAAGTCAGTGTGCCTAAAGACATCATCCTGGGTATATCGGGAGCTGTGCAACTGGTGCTATTCTGATCACATGCATTACCGCACCTGCTATTCTATCATGGGCAGCAAGTTACAACAAAGAGCAAACGTGAAATTCTGCATGAAACCCGAACACCCAAGTTTAGTCACCGGTAATGATCCTCGGGATGAAGGGCGGGTCATCCACGGCTTGCTGACGGAGTGCTTGGCAGACTTCGACGTGGTGTTCCTTCTGCTCCTGGGTCAGCAGTCTGGGGATAAACTTGGCAGCAATACAGACTTTTACATGGTGATAATAATGTGATAACATCCTCCAACTTTGGACCCTTAAACACAAAGTGATAATGAGGGAGGAGTCAATACCCCAATGATGGTGGTCTTCAGGATCAGTCCAGTCTTCATCTTGGATCTTCTCCCCCTATCCTCACTCTCTGACCTCTGGTGGGGCTCAGCCCCGCTGTTCTTCATGACTAAATCATGGAGTAAATAAGGAAGTGCAGTACTTCTTGTGTTGGGAAGATGGCGATGAGTGATAGAGGGGGTGGGGACCCTCGTCCTATAATCCCCTCATCACTGTCCCTCCTATAAAAGACAGTTCTGGTTGTTTCCTCACTCTCTGACTAAGGTCCATGAATAAAGAAATGACCTGGTAGGAGATCAGAGGAGCCATTTCCTAGTTCCCTTGAGGGTGGAATTGTAAGCTCCTCAGAGACCAAGCTGCCTGATGTGGGCGGAGTCCTGGTTTGGGGGAACCAATCAGCTCCTGTCTAGTAATCCTCTTTGTCTTTGTATTTTAGTCCATGGCCGGGAGATGAGGAAAACCTCCGAGGATTGTCTCACTTTGTCTCCAGACTGGAAAGTAGAAGATGAGGACATCACACAGTATAGTCCAGGAGAAAACCCGGCTCCCTCCAATGTCCATCCGGCACCACGCAGTGTAGATGGACCATCGGATTCCTCGTATCCTGAGGAACCTCAGACTGTGTGGGACCGGGCCGGCCTTCCAACAGGGAAGAGCTTCTCCTGTACTGAGTGCGGGAAGGGTTTCTATTATAAATCTGAGCTCAATGTGCATAAAAGATCTCACACGGGGGAGAAGCCGTATTCCTGTCCTGAGTGCGGGAAATGTTTTTCACAAAAGTCCAATCTTTCCTTACATCAGAGATCTCACACGGGGGACAAACCATTTTCCTGTTCTGAGTGCGGGAAATGTTTTTCACACAAGTCCAGTCTTAGCAAGCACCAGAGATCTCACACGGGGGAGAAACCATTTTTGTGTCCTGAGTGCGGGAAATGTTTTATAGAAAAGTCAAAGCTTGTCACCCATCAAAGGTCTCACACAGGGGAAAAGCTGTATTCCTGTTCTGAGTGTGAGAAATGCTTTGTACGTAAATCAGAACTTGTTTTACATCAGAGATCTCACACGGGGGAGAAGCCGTATTCCTGTCCTGAGTGCGGGAAATGTTTTTCAGTTAAGTCCAATCTTTACAATCATCAGAGATCTCACACGGGGGAGAAGCCGTATTCCTGCTATGAGTGCGGGAAATGTTTTATGCGAAAATCAGAACTTGTCATACATCACAGATGGCACACAGGTGCAAAGCCGTATTCCTGTCCAGAGTGCGGAAAATGTTTTTCAGATAAATCCAATCTTTATCGTCATCAGAGATTGCACACAGGTGAGAAGCTGTAGTCCTGTTGTGATTGTGGGAAATGTTTTATGAGAAAATCACAACTTGTGGTACATCAGAAATTGCACACGGGGGAGAAGTTGTATTCCTGTCCCGAGTGTGGGAAATGTTTTGTACAGAAATCAGATCATGTCATACATCAGAGATCTAACATGGGGGGAATAGCCGTATTCCTGTCCTGAGTGAGGGAATTGTTCCTCACTGAAGTCCTGTCTCCCTGTACATCAGGGGTCCCACACAACCCTGGAGGTGTATTAGTACCTTGAATGCGGGAAATGTCTTCTAGATGAATGTTGCTGGACATCCCAGCTCTCATGTGGGGAATAAGCACACCCTGATATACACCTCAGATATACTCCATGGCTGATCTTCATCATGGAAGAAACAGTTCATAAGGAGATCAGAGGTCACCAAAGACGTGGATGAAGTGTGGGACCGGATTGGCCATTGATAGCAGGAGAAGAATAAAAATGGAGTCCTCACCTTTCATTGGCTGAGTACATTTTGTGGTGGAAGATTTCACAAACATGTAAAGTTGTATTTTTTAAAAAAAATTATGAAATGAATGTGACCAGCACTCACCCAACCATGACAAATGTCGGTCATGTTTTGTATTTCGTACACTGATTTCCTATGACCAATGGCTCCATCTGTGGCCAGAATGCAGTATTGCTCTGTTTTTGCTGATGGAGGTATTTCAGGAAACAAATGCCCCATTATGGCCACTAGATGGAGCTGACTATTATAGGAAATCACAGAGTCTGGTCCAAATTGATCACAGCTGGGCAAATGCTTATCATACTCGACCAACAAATTTTCTATCAACCCCTTATTTTACTATGTCAGGCCTGGTTTCTTTGTTTTTTTACCTCATACAGAAGGAATGTACATGCACTTTTACTGAATTAATTGGTATGCATTTTTTTTATGAGTAGGCCCCTAAATGTCAGGAGATGCCTATTTAAGGATGAATCCAGACAGTGCAAGCCTCTGCGGGCCCAGGACTGGCTCACCGCCATTGGGTAGAGGGGAGGGAGGACAGAGGACACGTCTGCTCACCTCCCCTTCTTGTCCTGACTCAGAAGTGACGTTATGATGTCACTTCCGGGTCCCCATTAAGAGATTCCTGGCCATGGAGGCTGGGAAAGAATGTAATGCGGTGTGTGATGTGCACTGTATTACATTCAGGGCCGCACAGGGGAGACATGAGGGGTCCTTTAGATTATCCACTACATGTTGTTATTACATGTTTGAGTCGCCATAAAGTCTCTTTTGTGTTTAAAAGCCCCGACATTCCTAATATCACCTTCGATTTAAGTACGGTTTCGGTTAAAATGTACACTGCCCTACATCCTACCGACCTCTGTACACTGCCCTACATCCTACCGACCTCTGTACACTGCCCTACATCCTACCGACCTCTGTACACTGCCCTACATCCTACCGACCTCTGTACACTGCCCTACATACTACTGACCTCTGTACACCGCCGTACATCCTACCGACCTCTGTACACTGCCCTACATCCTACCGACCTCTGTACACTGCTCTACATCCTACTGACCTCTGTACACCGCCCTACATCCTACCGACCTCTGTACACTGCCCTACAACCTACCGACCTCTGTACACTGCCCTACATCCTACCGACCTCTGTACACTGCCCTACATACTACCGACCTCTGTACACTGCCCTACATACTACCGACCTCTGTACACTGCCCTACATACTACCGACCTCTGTACACTGCCCTACATCCTACCGACCTCTGTACACTGCCCTACATCCTACTGACCTCTGTACACTGCCCTACATCCTACCGACCTCTGTACACTGCCCTACATACTACCGACCTCTGTACACTGCCCTACATCCTACCGACCTCTGTACACTGCCCTACATCCTACCGACCTCTGTACACCGCTCTACATCCTACCGACCTCTGTACACTGCCCTACATCCTACCGACCTCTGTACACTGCCCTACATCCTACCGACCTCTGTACACTGCTCTACATCCTACTGACCTCTGTACACCGCCCTACATCCTACCGACCTCTGTACACCGCCCTATAACCTACCGACCTCTGTACACTGCCCTACATCCTACCGACCTCTGTACACTGCCCTACATACTACCGACCTCTGTACACTGCCCTACATACTACCGACCTCTGTACACTGCCCTACATCCTACCGACCTCTGTACACTGCCCTACATCCTACCGACCTCTGTACACTGCCCTACATCCTACCGACCTCTGTACACCGCCCTACATCCTACCGACCTCTGTACACCGCCCTACATCCTACCGACCTCTGTACACTGCCCTATAACCTACCGACCTCTGTACACTGCCCTACATCCTACCGACCTCTGTACACTGCCCTACATACTACCGACCTCTGTACACTGCCCTACATACTACCGACCTCTGTACACTGCCCTACATACTACCGACCTCTGTACACTGCCCTACATCCTACCGACCTCTGTACACTGCCCTACATCCTACCGACCTCTGTACACTGCCCTACATCCTACCGACCTCTGTACACTGCCCTACATACTACCGACCTCTGTACACCGCCCTACATCCTACCGACCTCTGTACACTGCCCTACATCCTACCGACCTCTGTACACCGCTCTACATCCTACCGACCTCTGTACACTGCCCTACATCCTACCGACCTCTGTACACTGCTCTACATCCTACTGACCTCTGTACACCGCCCTACATCCTACCGACCTCTGTACACCGCCCTATAACCTACCGACCTCTGTACACTGCCCTACATCCTACCGACCTCTGTACACTGCCCTACATACTACCGACCTCTGTACACTGCCCTACATACTACCGACCTCTGTACACTGCCCTACATCCTACCGACCTCTGTACACTGCCCTACATCCTACCGACCTCTGTACACTGCCCTACATCCTACCGACCTCTGTACACCGCCCTACATCCTACCGACCTCTGTACACCGCCCTACATCCTACCGACCTCTGTACACTGCCCTATAACCTACCGACCTCTGTACACTGCCCTACATCCTACCGACCTCTGTACACTGCCCTACATCCTACCGACCTCTGTACACTGCCCTACACATTACTGACCTCTGTACACCGCCCTACATCCTACCGACCTCTGTACACCGCCCTACATCCTACCGACCTCTGTACACCGCCCTACATACTACCGACCTCTGTACACCGCTCTACATCCTACCGACCTCTGTACACCGCCCTACATCCTACCGACCTCTGTACACTGCCCTACATACTACCGACCTCTGTACACTGCCCTACATCCTACCGACCTCTGTACACTGCCCTACACATTACTGACCTCTGTACACCGCCCTACACATTACTGACCTCTGTACACCGCCCTACATCCTACCGACCTCTGTACACTGCTCTACATCCTACCGACCTCTGTACGCCGCCCTACATACTACCGACCCCTGTACGCCTCCCCACATCCTACCGACCCCTGTACGCCGCCCCACATCCTACCGACCCCTGTACGCCGCCCCACATCCTACCGACCCCTGTACGCCGCCCCACATCCTACCGACCCCTGTACGCCGCCCCACATCCTACCGACCCCTGTACGCCGCCCCACATCCTACCGACCCCTGTACGCCGCCCCACATCCTACCGACCTCTGTACGCCGCCCCACATCCTACCGACCCCTGTACACTGTCCTACATCCTACTGATTCACTTACTGTACATGTCCGAGAACTCCCGGTCACATAGGCAAATGGACAGGGAATGTTACATCATTTTTCAAAATATGGATAAATGGTCATACTTGGGAAATATTGCCAATCATTCCCCAAATACTCCCATGGCATATATGGTCAGTGATGTCACCACTAATCTCACATCTTCCTTATAGAGCTGATGACAACTTAAACGTTATTCAGCTTATGCAGAATAATAATTGATTGTGTGCATCAGCTCAGCTGTTTTGTATTTTTGGTGAGTCGACAGATGGTGGACATTGTGATGATGATAAATTTATGGTGAGGGACTTTTTTGGGGATTTTTATTTATTTTTTTTTAATAATGGATTTGTCAAACATTTGGGTGCTTTGATTTCTAGGATCCACCATGGCTCCTTTAAAGAGGGGAGAAAGGGACTGCAGCATTTGTGAAGGAGGCCTTCAAAGGGCTTATTCTGACTCTCATACACTCCATTTATTTTACGGACATACAGTTTGGTTTGTGACTGTATCCCAGTGATGGTCAACTGATGAGAAAGTGGGGGCCTCAACTGCATCCCCAGACACACCAAAGGGGTATGCTTATTATTTAGTGCTAGACGTATTACAGGAGATGGTCAGAGACTGGAGACATACTACGGGAGATGGTCAGAGAGTGGAGACATACTATGGGAGATGGTCAGAGACTGGAGACATACTTTGGGAGATGGTCAGAGGCTGGAGACATACTTTGGGAGATGGTCAGAGACTGGAGACATACTTTGGGAGATGGTCAGAGACTGGAGACATACTTTGGGAGATGGTCAGAGACTGGTGACATACTACGGGAGATGGTCACAGACCGGAGACATATTAAAGGAGAAGGTCAGAGACTGGAGACATATTAAAGGAGATGGTCAGAGAATACAGTCATACTACAGTAGATTATCAGAGACTGCAGACACTAGAGTAGGTGGTCAGAGACTGTGGACATTCTAAAAAAGATGGTCAGAGGCTGCGGACATACTACAGGAGATAATCAGAGACTGGAAACATACTATGGGAGATGGTCAGAGACTAGACATGCTACGGGAGATAATCAGAGACTGCAGACGTACTGCAGGAGATAATCAGAGATTGCAGGCGTACTACAGGAGATGGTCAGAGACTGTAGGCGTACTGCAGGAGATGGTCAGAGACTGTACAAATAGTACAGGAGAAGGTCAGAGATTGCACACATAGTACAGGAGATGGTCATACACTGCAGATATAGTATAGGCGATGGTCAGAGACTGTAGAAATACAGTACATTGTCAGAGACTGGAGCCATAATAAAAAAGATGGTCAGAGAATACAGTCATACTACAGGAGATAATCAGAGACTGCAGACAGTAAAGTAGGTGGTCGGATACTGCAGACATTATGAAAAAGATGGTCAGAGACTGCAGACATACTACAGGAGATAATCAGAGGCTGCAGATGTACAACGGGAGATAATCAGAGTTTGCAGGCATACTACAGGAGAAAGAGAGAGACTGTGGAAATACTGCAGGAGAAGGTCAGAGACTGCAGCAATACTGCAGGCGATGGTCAGAGACTGTGGACATGCTACAGGAGATAATCAGAGACTGTGGACATGCTTCCAGAGATAATCAGAGACCGTGGACATGCTTCCAGAGATAATCAGAGACTGCAGACATGCTACAGGAGATAATCAGGGACTGTGGACATGTTACAGGAGATAATCAGAGACTGTGGACATGCTTCCAGAGATAATCAGAGACTGTGGACATGCTTCCAGAGATAATCAGAGACTGTGGACATGCTACAGGAGAGGACCAGAGACTGTGGACATGCTTCCAGAGATAATCAGAGACTGTGGACATGCTTCCAGAGATAATCAGAGACTTTGGACATGCTACAGGAGATAATCAGAGACTGTGGACATGCTTCCAGAGATAATCAGAGACTGGACATGCTACAGGAGAGGACCAGAGACTGTGGACATGCTACAGGAGATAATCGGAGACTGTGGACATGCTACAGGAGAGGACCAGAGACTGTGGACATGCTACAGGAGAGGACCAGAGACTGTGGACATGCTACAGGAGATGATCAGAGACTTTGGACATGCTTCCAGAGATAATCAGAGACTGTGGACATGCTACAGGAGATAATCAGAGACTGTGGACATGCTACAGGAGATGACCAGAGACTGTGGACATGCTACGGCAGATAATCAGAGACTGTGGACATGCTACGGCAGATAATCAGAGACTGTGGACATGCTTCTGGAGATAATTTGAGACTGCAGACATAATACAGCAGATGGTCAGAGATTGGGGGAATTGGATACATGTTACTGTATATAAGACTGCTAGAGATCTTAACTTCCATTTACATATCAGTGCTGCCACATTTGTCCTCCCTACAGCCTGCTAACAAACTGTACCATCATCACATTGGATATTTCCAGCACCAAGATCCATTATAAAAGATCTGTGAAAACATTCAGGAGAAGACCGATGAGAAAGGTCAACAAGGCAACCAATAATAACAGTTTAATGAATCTGATGAAGACTTTCTTGCAATGGTCTGAGAAAGTCCCTAGGCAGGCGAAACACTGCCTACATGCTGATGATGCCTGGGGGGCTGCACAATAAGTGGGGTCCCATGCGACCCTTGGGCTACAGGTTTTGCCTAAACCTAGTGTAAAAGTGCGGTGTAATAATGCATCTCCTCGCCAACTCTAAAGACAAAGTCATTGACGTGGCCCTTGGACTGCACAACAAATGGGGTCCCATGGGGCCCTTGGGCTGCAGGTTGAGCCTGAACCATCTGACCAAGTGACAGAAGGCAGCAGAACTTCCAATTTCCAAATTAAATCTGATCCTGTCAATTGCTAGAGAGCAGTTAGGAGGACAGTAAATGGTTAAAAGGTCTGTAAAGGTGTGAGCCCAACCTTTCCCAGCCAGGGTTCCATGGATTCCTAGAGTTCTTCCAGAGGTTGGTAGAGGATCCTTGATCAATGGCCAATTTTTGACTCTCAGATAAGAAACCACTGAAGACAATGGTCTTTAGCTATCTGTAAGGGGAGCATTCTTTCCGCTGACCACCAGTGTGAGGAACTTTCATCCCAATGACCACAAATGGAGGGAATGTTCATACGAGTGACCATCACCCCTAAATACTGTGAGCTGTGGATATAGAAATTATTAACTGGGGATCTCTGAGACCCAGAAAGTTCCTCCATGTTGAAAAGGTTGAGATAGCCCCATCTTTGATGACTGGCAACACTGGTTGAGAAGACCTCATCTATAAGGATCTACAGTCCATTCACACACAGCACAAGGCTGGGGTCACACTACCAGACAGGGACGGACTGACCATTTGGAAACTCAGGCACTGCCCGAGGGCCTGGGGTCAGTAGGGGGCCCCATGGGATGCCCCTGGTACATTTTTCATAGGCTTTTTTGAGTTTGGGCAAGGACACAGGGGCCCCATGATCCCCTATTGCCCAGGGGCCCCATGAGTTGTCAGTCCGCCCCTGCTACCAGACATTTCTCAGGACCACAGTTCCTCTGAGCTCCACAAGGTGCTGATCTCACTTCTACTCAGACAGGAAGTATCTATGGAAGACACAGGAAGTGATGTCAGGTAAAGAAAGAAAGGACTTCCATATGTTCCTAAACAGAGAGGAGACGTTGGTGGAAGTGGCAGCAGAGGAGGTAATAAGATGTTATTTCCTATTTACACCCAGTAACCCCCCTGTCATGTCCGTCCTCTTCCCCCATAGTCGCGTCCGTCCTCTTCCCCCATAGTCGCGTCCGTCCCCTTCCCCCATAGTCACGCCGTCCTCTTCCTCCATGGTCACGTCCGTCCTCTTCCCCCATGGTCACGTCCGTCCTCTTCCCCCATGGTCACGTCCGTCCTCTTCCCCCATGGTCACGTCCGTCCTCTTCCCCCATGGTCACGTCCGTCCTCTTCCCCCATGGTCACGTCCGTCCTCTTCCCCCATGGTCACGTCCGTCCTCTTCCCCCATGGTCACGTCCGTCTTCTTCCCCCATGGTCACGTCCGTCTTCTTCCCCCATAGTCACGTCCGTCCTCTTCCTCCATAGTCACGTCCGTCCTCTTCCTCCATAGTCACTGTGACGTCTTTTATCTCCAGCAGATGATGATACACACATATATAGTGTGGGAACCCAGATTAACCCCTTCAGGGGCACAACATTCCCCCACTTCCGGGGCCGGAACATTCTCCTCATTGTGGAGATGGGTCACCTTCTCACCCCATCAGTCTATACTAATGGATTATATGACTTTTATCAGTGTCGGGGGATGGGGGGGTTATTTCGGGGGGATTGGAATATGAATGTCTTTATTTTATAAGATTCAATTAGGAAAATGTCATTTGTAGGAAATGTCCTGAAAACGTATTTCTCCATAATGATCCCAGTCTCAGATATTCATCCTGAAATGTGATCAGTAAAGTCTCCGGAGAACACGGAGATCACAGGGATAGGATGTGTCCTGGCAAAGCCCAAAGACAACGTTCATCTTTCAGTTTAGGAGAGGTGGGACGCACCCGGGAGAAATGATTCTGTGTACAGTAACCTCACAGAGCGTCCCCACAGCTCCTCCTCCCAATGTCCCTCCATCCAGAGTCAGAGAATCCTATGACATCACACTGACCTCACAGCTCCTCCCAATGTCCCTCCAACCAGAGTCAGAGAATCCTATGACATCACACTGACCTCACAACTCCTGCTGATAATGACTGTATCATTGTGTGTCAGGTTCCTATAAGGTGTCAGGGTGTCACTGTCTATTTCTCCATGGAGGAGTGGGAGTATTTAGAAGGACACAAGGATCTCTACAAGGACGTCATGATGGACAATCAGCCGCCCCTCACATCACCGGGTAAGAGGAGACTTTATTGTAAAGGAGAGAGCAGTACGGAGGATCCACCTAGATCCCCCATCATCTGATAAACACATAGAAACAATGGATTCAGTCAGTGTGTGTGTTTCCTACAGATGGATCCAGTCATGGGAACCCACCAGAGAGATGTCCCCGTCCTCTGTATTCCCGGGATTCCACACAGGAAGGTCACACCATCCCTCACCATCATCAGGTAGATGGATCCAGTCATGGGAACCCACCAGAGAGATGTCCCCGTCCTCTGTATTCCCGGGATTCCACACAGGAAGGTCACACCATCCCTCACCATCAGGTAGATGGATACAGTAATGGGAACCCACCAGAGAGATGTCCCCATCCTTTGTATTCCCGGGATTCCACACAGGGAGGTCACACCATCCCTCACCATCATCAGGTAGATGAGGAACAATCACTGATAGTATCATTAGGATCTGTACATTATCTGCATTGTTACCATTGATGGCATTTTATTATATATTCAGAGTGGAAACCTGAGAGATCCTAAAGCTGATGTTAAAGAAGAGATAAAAGAGGAGGAGGATGAGGATGGGGGGATGGAGGAGTCAGAGTCTTTAAAAGTACACAAAGATCTGTACCAGGACACCATGGTGGAGTCATCCAGCTACAGGAACCCACCAGAGAGATGTCCCCGTCCTCTGTATTCCCGGGATTCCACACAGGAAGGTCACACCATCCCTCACCATCATCAGGTAGATGATGACAATTATTGGTAGTTGTGATTTATACACAGCATGTTTGTTACAATGAATGTTTTATTATATCTTTCAGAGTGGAATCCTCGGGGATGATAATATTGATGTTAAAGAAGAGTATAAAGAGGAGGATGAGGAGTATGGAGTGATGGAGGAGTTTTCAGAAGGACACAAGGATATGATGGAGCCACCTAATACCAGGAACCCTCCAGAGAGATGTCCCCGTCCTCTGTATTCCCGGGATTCCACACAGGAAGGTCACACCATCCCTCACCATGACAAGGTTGGTGGGATGGAGCATCTACTACATAGACTTGTGGAGATGATGTGTGGATTTTTTTTATGTGATGTCACAATATTAATTCATATATTGTACAGATGTTATTGTTGATCCTTCTCTTGGTTTAGGGTGAAGATCTGATAGATATAAAAGTTGATGTTAAATCAGAAGAAGAAGAGGCGTATGTGAGGGATGATCAGCAGTCTATGGAGGAGGATGGAATAACGGGGACATTTATAGAGGAGGACACTCCTACAGAGATCAGCACAGGTGGGTCATGAACACTAAATCCATTCCTCCACCCATACTGCTCACTGTACCTTACCCAGGCTTTCCCCTAGATCTTCTCCTGCAGCCAAGCACACAGCATTTCCTATAGCCAGGTGCACATAACCTCCGCTCTTTACTCCAATAATCAGTCTAGGGATGTTGTTTTTACTGGGATAGGGAAGGGATACAGCGGGATACCCTAAATAGAGAAAGCTGTCCTCAGGGGCGGACTGACAACTAATGGGGCCCCCGGGCAATAGGGGATTATGGGGCCCCTGTGTCCTTGCCCGCAATCAAATCACACCCAAAAAAGCCTATGAAAGGTACCAGGGGCATCTCATGGGGCCCCCTACTGACCCTGGGCCCTCGGGCAGTGCCCCAGTTCCCAAATAGTCAGTCCGCCCCTGGCTATCCTCCATTGTGAATAGTTCTAAGTACACGGCTCAAAAAAATGAAAGGAAGACTTTGAAAACCCATCAGATCTCAATGGGGACAAATCTCCTGCTGGATCTCTATACTGATATGGACGGGGTAAAGTGTGAGGAATGTAAGGACGCCCCATCGTTTGATGGAAATGAAAATGATCGACCTACAGAGGAGTGAAATCAAAGACACCCCGAAAATCAAAGTGAAAAAATGATGCAGCAGGCGAGTCCATTGTGCTGAAATTGCATTGCAGCAACTCAGAATGGTCCTCAGTAGTTTGTATGACCCCCACGTGCTTGTGTGCATGCCTGATAACGTCAGGGGGGGCTCCTAATGAGACGACAGATGGTGTCCTGGGGGATTTCCTCCCAGATCTGGACCAGGGCATCACTGAGCTCCTGGACAGTCTGAGGTGAAACCTGGTGGCTTCGGATGGACCGAAACATGACATCCCAGAGGTGTTCTATTGGATTTAGGTCAGGGGAGTGTGGGGGCCATTCAATGGTATCAATTCCTTCATCCTCCAGGAACTGCCTGCATACTCTCACCACATGAGGCTGGGCATTGTCGTGCACCAGGAGGAACCCAGGACCCACTGCACCAGAAGGAATCCAGGACCCACTGCACCAGTGTAGTGTCTGACAATGGGTCCAAGGATTTCATCCCGATACCTAATGGCAGTCAGGGTGCCATTGTGTAGCCTGTAGAGGTCTGTGCGTCCCTCCATGGATATGCCTCCCCAGACCATCACTGACCCCCCACCATAACAGTCATGCTGAACCATGTTACAGGCAGCAGAACATTCTCCACGGCTTCTCCAGACCCTTTCATGTCTGTCACATGTGCTCAGGGTGAACCTGCTCTCATCTGTGAAAAGCACAGGGTGCCAGTGGTGGACCTGCCAATTCTGGTGTTCAATGGCTAATGCCAATCAAACTCTATGGTGCTGGGCAGTGAACACAGGGCCCACTAGAGGACGTCGGGCCCTCAGGCCACCCTCATGAAGTCTGTTTCTGACTGTTTGGTCAGAGACATTCACACCAGTGGCCTGCTGGAGGTCATTTTGTAGGGCTCTGGCAGGGCTCATCCTGTTCCTCCTTGCACAAAGGAGCAGATACCGGTCCTGCTGATGGGTTAAGGACCTTCTACGGCCCTGTCCAGCTCTCCTAGAGGAACTGCCTGTCTCCTGGAATCTCCTCCATGCTCTTGAGACTGTGCTGGGAGACACAGCAAACCTGGCAATGGTACGTATTGATGTGCCATCCTGGAGGAGTTGGACTGCCTGTACAACCTCCGTAGGGTCCAGGTATCTCCTCATGCTACCAGTAGTGACACTGACCATAGCCAAATGCAAAACTAGTGAAAAACAGTCAGAAAAGATGAGTAGGGAAAAAATGGCAGTGACCTCCACCTGTAAAACCATTCCTGTTTTGGGGGTCGTCTCATTGTTGCCCATCTAGTGCACCTGTTGTTAATTTTATGAACACCAAAGCAGCTGAACTGATTAACAACCCCCTCTGCTACTTACCTGACCAGATCATTATCCCAGAAGGTTCATTGACTTGATGCTATACTCTGATTAACAAGTCATCCATTAATTTTTTTGAGCAGTGTGGCTTTCCTAAGTAGAACTGTGTAGCAGACTGTACAAAGAATGGAGCAAAGTCCCATAGGAGATCAGAGGAGCCATTTCCTAGTTCCCTTGAGGGTGGAATTGTCAGCTCCTCAGAGACCAAGCTGCCTGATCTGGGCGGAGTCCTGGTTTGGGGGAACCAATCAGCTCCTGTTTAGTAATCCTCTTTGTCTTTGTATTTTAGTCCATGTCCGGGAGATGAGGAAAACCTCCGAGGATTGTCTCACTTTGTCTCCAGACTGGAAAGTAGAAGATGAGGACATCACACAGTATAGTCCAGGAGAAAACCCGGCTCCCTCCAATGTCCATCCGGGACCACCCAGTGTAGATGGACCATCGGATTCCTCGTATCCTGAGGAACCTCAGACTGTGCGGGACCGGGCCGGCCTTCCAACAGAGAAGAGGTTTCCCTGTACTGAGTGTGGGAAGAGTTTCAATTTTAAATGCAATCTGAATGTGCATAAAAGAACTCACACGGGAGAGAAACCGTATTCCTGTCTTGAGTGCGGGAAATGTTATTCAGATCAGTCCAGTCTTTACAGACACCGGAAATCTCACACGGGGGAAAAGCCGTATTCCTGTCCTGAGTGCCGGAAATGTTTTTTACATAAATCACAACTTGTCACACATCAGAGGTCTCACACGGGGGAAAAACCGTATTTCTGCCCTGAGTGCGGGAAATGTTTTTCAGATAAATTACATCTTTCCAGACATCAGAGATCTCACACAGGTGAAAAGCCGTATTCCTGTCCTGAGTGTGGAAAATGTTTTGTACAAAAGTCACAACTTGTCACACATCAGAGGTCTCACACAGGAGAGAAGCCATATTCCTGTCCTGAGTGCGGGAAATGTTTTTCAGACAAGTCATATCTTTCCAAACATCAGAGATTGCACACGGGTGAAAAGCCATATTCCTGTTCTGAGTGTGGAAAATGCTTTTTAAAAAGATCAGAACTTGTCAAACATCAGATGTCTCATACAGGGGAAAAGCCTTATTTCTGTCCTGAGTGTGGGAAATGTTTTTCAGAGATGTCCCATCTTTATAATCATCAGAGACTGCACACGGGGGAGAAGCCGTATTTCTGTTCTGAGTGTGGGAAATGTTTTGTACAAAAATCAAACCTTGTCACACATCAAAGGACTCACACAGGGGAAAAACCGTATTCCTGTTCTGAGTGTGGGAAATGTTTTTCAGACAAGTCCTCCCATTACAGACATCAGAGATGGCACGCAGGCGAGAAGCCATATTCCTGCCCTGAGTGCGGGAAATGTTTTGTACAAAAATCAGAACTTGTCACGCATCAGATGTCTCACACGGGGGAAAAGCCATATTCCTGTTCTGAGTGTGGGAAATGTTTTATTCAAAAATCACTTCTTGTCACACACCAGAGATCTCACACAGGTGAAAAGCCATATTCCTGTCCAGAGTGCGGGAAATGTTTTTCACAGAACTCTCATCTTTATAGACATAAGAGGTCTCACACGGGGGAAAAGCCGTATTCCTGTCCTGAGTGCGGGAAATGTTTTTCACAGAAGTCCCATCTTTACACACATCAGAGATTGCACAAGGGGGAGAAGTCACTTTCCTGTCCTGAGTGAGGGAAATGTTCCTCACTGAAGTCCTGTCTTCCTGTACATCAGGGGTCCCACACAACCCTGGAGGTGTATTAGTGCCTTGAGTGCGGGAAATGTCTTCTAGATGAATGTTGCTGGACATCCCAGCTCTCATGTGGGGAAGAAGCACACCCTGATATACACCTCAGATATACTCCATGGCTGATCTTCATCATGGAAGAATTATGGTTGACTTCAAAGGGCCAGCCGTATCTGTATGCAGAGTTCAGGAGTGCAGAGTGTGCTATGCACGGGGTGCAGGGTTCAGGAGTACGCTGTGTACAGAGTGCAGAGTTCAGGAGTACGCTGTGTACAGAGTGCAGGGTTTAAGGGTGTACTATGTACAGAGCAGAGTTTAGGAATATGCTGCATACAGAGTGCAGGGTTCAGGAGTACGCTGCATACAGAGTGCAGGGTTCAGGAGTATGCTGCATACAGAGTGCAGGGTGCAGGAGTACGCTGCATACAGAGTGCAGGGTGCAGGAGTACGCTGCATACAGAGTGCAGGGTTCAGGAGTATGCTGCATACAGAGTGCAAGGTTTAGGGGGGAGCTATGTACAGAGTGCAAAGTTCAGGAGTACGCTGTGTACAGAATGCAGGGTTTAGGGGTACGCTATCTATAGTGAAGAGTTCAGGAATATGCTACATACAGAGTGCAGGGTTCAGGAGTATGCTACACACAGAATTCAGAGTTGAGTACATTGTGTACAGAGTGCAGAGTTTGGGAATATGCTGCATACAGACTGCAGGGCTTAGGGGTATGCTGCGTGCAGAGTGCAGGGTTCAGGAGTACGCTGCGTACAGAGTGCAGGGTTCAGGAGTACGCTGCATACAGAGTGCAGGGTGCAGGAGTACGCTGCATACAGAGTGCAAGGTTTAGGGGTGAGCTATGTACAGAGTGCAAAGTTCAGGAGTACACTGTGTACAGAATGCAGGGTTTAGGGGTACGCTATCTACAGTGAAGAGTTCAGGAGTATGCTACGTACAGAGTGCAGGGTTCAGGAGTGTGCTACACACAGAATTCAGAGTTGATAAATACATTGTGTACAGAGTTCAGGAGTATGCTATGTACAGAGAGTAGAGTTCAGGAGTATGCTATGTACAGAGTGCAGGGTTCAGGAGTGTGCTACACACAGAATTCAGAGTTGATAAATACATTGTGTACAGAGTTCAGGAGTATGCTATGTACAGAGAGTAGAGTTCAGGAGTATGCTATGTACAGAGTGCAGAGTTCAGGAGTATGCTATGTACAGTGCAGGGTTCAGGAGTGTGCTAAACACAGAATTCAGAGTTGAGGAGTACATTGTGTGCAGAGTTCAGGAGTACGCTGTGTACAGAATGCAGGGTTTAGGGGTACGCTATCTACAGTGAAGAGTTCAGGAGTATGTTACGTACAGAGTGCAGGGTTCAGGAGTGTGCTACACACAGAATTCAGAGTTGAGGAGTACATTGTTTACAGAGTGCAGAGTTCAGGAGTATGCTACGTACAGAGTGCAGGGTTCAGGAGTGTGCTACACACAGAATTCAGAGTCGAGGAGTACATTGTGTACAGACTGCAGAGTTCAGGACTATGCTATGTACAGAGTGCAGGGTTCAGGAGTGTGCTACACACATAATTCAGAGTTGAGGATTACATTGTGTACAGAGTGCAGAGTTCGGGAGTATGCTACGTGCAGGGTTCAGGAGTGTGCTACACTCAGAATTCAGAGTTGAGGATTACATTGTGTACAGAGTGCAGAGTTCAGGAGTGTGCTATGTACAGAGTGCAGGGTTCAGGAGTGTGCTACACACAGAATTCAGAGTTGAGGAGTACATTGTGTACAGAGAGTAGAGTTCAGGAGTCTGCTATGTACAGAGTGCAGGGTTCAGGAGTGTGCTACACTCAGAATTCAGAGTTGAGGAGTACATTGTGTACAGAGTGCAGAGTTCAGGAGTATGCTATGTACAGAGAGTAGAGTTCAGGAGTCTGCTATGTACAGAGTGCAGGGTTTAGGGATGCACTTTGTACAGAGTGCAGAGCTTGTCTGTCAGATTGGCGAATGCTTGTCACACCCGCCCAACAATTTGTTTTTTATACAGAGACCCCCCCCCCCCCGTAGTTTCCTTCACATGGTTTCATAAAAATCCCTGAAATACTGCACTCATACCTTGTGAGCATAGTAGATATCAAAGAATATAAATGAATTAAACCAACCATTAATTTAAAATGAAAAATACTGCACTTGGGCACTAGGTGACGCTAAGAATCATAGAAATGTACACCATCTAGTGGCCAAATGCAACATTTTCCCTTTTAAATCAATGGAAAACATTCAACCAGCACAGCCAGTAGCCTAATAACATTTGTTTTTTTTGTTTTAATCCTCATTCACACACAAGGAAGGTGCATGCACTTTCAGCGGGTGTATGGCTATGCAAATGTTTTTTTTTTATGGATAGACCCCCTATCTGTTAGGAGACATTTATGTAAGGATGGGAAGTCTGTAGCAGCTAAATGAAGAGACCTCCTAGCAATGTTATTACCAGGCTGCAGCTAGGGGGAGCTATAATGTGACCCCAGCAGAGTGATCCCATCTAGCTTAGCTTAACATTTTCACAGCCAGAGATTTTTTCACAGACGTTAAAATGCCCATTTTGGGCCTGTAGGTTAGTTAACCACTTCAAGACCGGACACTTTCACCCCCTTCCTGACCAGGGCAATTTTCAGCTTTCAGCGCTATCACACTTTGAATGACAATTGCGCGGTCATGCAACGCTGTACCCATATGAATTTTTTACCATTTTTTTTAAACAGATAAGGCTTTATTTTGGTGGTATTTATTCACCACTGGGATTTTTATTTTTTTTTGCTATGTAAATGAAAAAGTCCAAAAATTTTGAAAAAAAGTGTTTTTTTTAATAAAATTTTGCAAATAAATAATATTTCATCATAAATCTTTGCCAAAATTTATTCCGTTATCTTTTTAGTAAAATAAAAAAAAAATCCAAATTAGTTTATAACAAAAATTATAATTTTTAAACATTTTTTTTACATTTTTATATTATTATTTTTTATTTATTTATTTTTTTTACATACTGTCACCCTAGCAGTACAGTATCACCATGGTGACACTGTACTACGTGTGGGGGGTGATGAAGATTTTTTTTTTTTTTTTTACACATTGCTTTTACACCCATATAGGATGTAAAAGCAATCATTTCTCTTTCTCTCTGTGTGCATTCTTGCAGTCATTGAGAAGTACTGACTGAGCTGTGATTGGTCACAGCTTGTCACATGATACAAGCCTGTTGTGAATAGCCTTGTACCATGTGACCTCTGTGATCATTCACAGATTTCACATGTAGTAAGCAATGATGTCACAAGTGACATCTTGCTTACTACTTTGCATGTGATCACTGATTGGCCAATCAGTGCTCACATGATCGGGACCTCGTACAGAGGTCCCGTCCGACGATCGGTGTTTCACTATGTCCGGAGGACACAGCGGGCACCGGATCGCGGTGCTGCACGCTCCCAGGGAGCGCGCACAAGCAGGGTGCGGGGAGGCCGTTTATGCACTGCCACCGTCCGGCCGTTTATATACAACGGCCGGACGGGAGGTGGTTAAGTTCCCGGAACATCTATCTTTTGAAAGCAGGGGCCTTGGAGAATAAAATGGTGGTAATTGTCAATTCACCCCTCCCCCTCCTGAGGATTTCCTCCCCCCCCCCCCCCGACCAGGCCATTTTTTGCGTTACTTTAACTGACAATTGCGCGGTCATGCAACGTTGTACCCAAATGAAATTTATGTCCTTTTTTTCCCCACAAGTGGAGCTTTATTTTGGTGGTATTTGATCACCTGTGTATTTTTTATTTTTTGCGCTATAAAAAAAAAGACTGACCATTTTGAGGAAAAAAACGATATTTTGGACTTTTTGCTATAAAACATATCCAGTAAAAAATCTATTTCATCATAAATTTAGGCCAAAATGTATTCTGCTCCATGTCTTTGCTAAAAAAAAATCCCAATTTGTGTAAATGTATTGGTTTACGTGAAAGTTATAGCATTTACAAATGGCGGTATAGATACTGGGATTTTTTTTTCTATTTTTACTAGTAATGGCGACGATCAGCGACTTATAGTGGGACTGCAGCGGGCATTCTGACACTGGGGGGGAACTGACTTGGTGTCACTGATATCCCCAGTGACACCAATACAGTGATCGGTGCCAGGGGCGGACTGACAACTCATGGGCCCCCAGGCAATAGGGGATCATGGGGCCCCTGTGTCCTTGCCCAAACTCAAAAAAGTCTATGAAAAAGGTACCAGGGGCATCTCATGGGGCCCCCTACTGACCCCAGGCCCTCGGGCAGTGCCCGAGTTTCTAAATGATCAGTCCGCCCCTGTCTGGTAGTGTGACCCCGGCCTTGTGCTGTGTATGGACTGTAGATGCTTATAGATGGGGTCTTCTCAACCAGTGTTACCAATCGTCAAAGATGGGGCTATCTCAACCTTTTCAACATGATGGAACTTTCTGGGTCTCAGGGATCCCCAGTTAATAATTTCTATATCCATCACCCTTACATACTGTGGTCTGTGGTCACTCGTATGAACATTCCCTCCATTTGTGGTCATTGGGATGAAAGTTCCTCACACTGGTGGTCAGCGGAAAGAATGCTCCCCTTACAGTTTCCAAATGGTCAGTCCACCCCTGATCAGTGCTAATAAAAAGCACTGACACTGTACTAATGGCACTGGGCAGGAAGGGGTTAACACAGGGGTGGGCAAACTTTTTGACTTGAGGGCCGCAATGGGTTCATATATTGGACCCGGGGGCCGGACCAAGAGTAGATGAATGATGTGTATGTGTCATCCATAGTAAGTATAGTAATATTCCCCCATAGTAAGCATAGTAATTAATCCCCAATATAGAAATTCATCCCCCATAGTAATTCATCCCCCATATAGTAATTCATCCCCCAAATAGTAATTCATCCCCCATAGTAATTCATCCCCCATAGTAATTCATCCCCCATATAGTAATTCATCCCCCATAGTAATTCATCCCCCATATAGTAATTCATCCCCCATAGTAATTCATCCCCCATATAGTAATTCATCCCCCATAGTAATTCATCCCCCATAGTAATTCATCCCCCATATAGTAATTCATCCCCCATATAGTAATTCATCCCCCATAGTAATTCATCCCCCATATAGTAATTCATCCCCCCTATAGTAATTCATCCCCCATAGTAATTCATCCCCCATATAGTAATTCATCCCCCATAGTAACTCATCCCCCATAGTAATTCATCCCCCATATAGTAATTCATCCCCCATAGTAATTCATCCCCCATATAGTAATTCATCCCCCATAGTAATTCATCCCCCATATAGTAATTCATCCCCCATAGTAATTCATCCCCCATATAGTAATTTATCCCCCCTATAGTAATTCATCCCCCATAGTAATTCATCCCCCATAGTAATTCATCCCCCATATAGTAATTCATCCCCCATATAGTAATTCATCCCCCATATAGTAATTCATCCCCCATAGTAATTCATCCCCCATATAGTAATTCATCCCCCATAGTAATTCATCTCCCATATAGTAATTCATCCCCCATAGTAATTCATCCCCCATATAGTAATTCATCCCCCATATAGTAATTCATCCCCCATAGTAATTCATCCCCCATATAGTAATTCATCCCCCATAGTAATTCATCCCCCATATAGTAATTCATCCCCCATAGTAATTCATCCCCCATATAGTAATTCATCCCCCATAGTAATTCATCCCCCATATAGTAATTCATCCCCCCTATAGTAATTCATCCCCCCTATAGTAATTCATCCCCTATATAGTAATTCATCCCCCATAGTAATTCATCCCCCATAGTAATTCATCCCCCATAGTAATTCATCCCCCATATAGTAATTCATCCCCCATAGTAATTCATCCCCCATATAGTAATTCATCCCCCATAGTAATTCATCCCCCATATAGTAATTCATCCCCCATATAGTAATTTATCCCCCCTATAGTAATTCATCCCCCATAGTAATTCATCCCCCATATAGTAATTCATCCCCCATATAGTAATTCATCCCCCATATAGTAATTCATCCCCCATATAGTAATTCATCCCTCATATAGTATTTCATCCCCCATAGTACTATTCCCCCCCAAGTAGTAAGCCAAGTCCCCCGTGTCAATTCACTTACCTTTGCTCCGCGCGTTCCTCTCGCAGTGTTCCTGCGCCGTTCCGGTCTTCAGGGCGGACTGTGAGAGGAGCCTAGCTCCCCTCACGTTCGTCACGCTGCCCCGCCTACACACATCCTGACAGCCAATGTTTGCCGCGCTCCGCGGGCCGGATTAAAAGGTCCGCCGGGCCGTAGTTTGCCCATTGCTGGGTTAACGTGGGGTGATCAAAGGGTTAACTGTGTGCTGTTTTACAATGGGTCCGTGTCTGTGTGCTTCACTGTAAGCATGTTGCTTTGGATGGCTGTACTGTGCACAGCCATCTAGAGCAGTGTGCATGAGCTGACAGGGAGGAGAACTGTTTTGTTTACAAACAGTTCTCCTCCCCATCGGATATGCTTTTCAATCACCAGACGCCAATGAGTAATCACCGGCCAAGACCCAGTAATTGATGACTGCGAATGGCGGTACAGGTAGGGCACGTGTGCGTCCCCTACCCAGAAATCCGAGGTCACGTATATATATGTATATGTGATTTTGCGCACCTCTGCCGCCCTGTAGCAGTATTTCTTCTATAGGACGGTCAGGAAGCGGTTAATACCCGGGAATATTTCCTCCTTTCCCCCATTTTCTATGTTGGGATCTTTTCTACAATACTTTGTTATAAGAATGGAACACGTTGTGTATTGTATTGTACACCAATAATAATGACTCCGCCTCCACATTCCACACAAGGGATCTTCCTGACCAATCAGATTTCTGCCTTTACTACTTCCTGAATCTTTTTTTTACTGCAATTGTGTTCATTGTAAAATTGTAATTAAAAATATCTATTGGTATCCTTAACCTCTTGCCGTCCGCCTGCTGTTTATAAACGGCAGGGCGGTGGCAGTCCAAGGTCGGGTTGCCGTTCCTAAACGGCACCCGCCTTTTCTAGCTGTGCGCGCTCCCTAGGAGCGCGCACCACCGCGATCTGGTGTCCGCTGTGTCCTCCGGACACAGTGAAACACCGATCGTCGGACGGGACCTCTGTACGAGGTCCCGGTCATGTGATCACTGATTGGCGAATCAGTGATCACATGCAAAGTAGTGAGCAAGATGTCACTTGTGACATCATTGCTTACTACGTGTGAAATCTGTGAATGATCACAGAGGTCACATGGTACAAGGCTATTCACAACAGCCTTGTACCATGTGACAAGCTGTGACCAATCACAGCTCACTCAGTATTTCTCAATGACTGCAAGAATGCAGACAGAGAGAAAGAGAAATGATTGCTTTTACATCCTATATGGGTATAAAAGCAATCAGTGTAAAAAAAAAAAAAAAAATCTTCATCACCCCCCACAAGTAGTACAGTGTCACCATGGTGACACTGTACTGCTAGGGTGACAGTATGTAAAAATAAAAAATATAAAAAAAAATAAAATAAAAATGTAAAAAAAAAATGTTTAAAAATTATAATGTTTGGTTATAAACTAATTTGGATTTTTTTTTTTACTAAAAAAATAACGGAATAAATTTTGGCCAAGATTTAGGATGAAATATTATTTATTTGCAAAATTTTATTAAAAAAAACACTTTTTTTCAAAATTTTTGGACTTTTTCATTTACATAGTAAAAAAAATAAAAATCCCAGCGGTGAATAAATACCACCAAAATAAAGCTTTATCTGTCTCAAAAAAATGGTAAAAAATTCATATGGGTACAGTATTGCATGACCGCGCAATTGTCATTCAAAGTGTGATAGCGCTGAAAGCTGAAAATTGCCCTGGACAGGAAGGGGGTAAAAGTGTCCGGACAGGAAGTGGTTAATGAATATCTGTATAGCGTCTCCGTTTGAAAGAAGAAACAGGTATTCCACAATATTACAAATTGGTGATGAATCGTGACAATATATTAGATTATCGTATGGTGACTTCGGTGGTAAGTATAGCTGTAGAATGCACTAACCAGATCACGCTTAGTATTGCGCATATAGTAGATGGAATTAGGTCGTCTGAAGTTGGACATCTAGTGATCGAATCCGTTGATAAACACCACCAGGAATATTGGTATTGCAGCCAGTATAACTGAGTGATGCGATCCAAATCCACCAGGGGGAGCCGGCGGTCAAGATGTCATCAGAGATCCATAGTTCCAAATCACAGGAATGTAAGGTGTAGCTGGACTCTCCCAGAAGGTGTCACTGGTTAGTATGTCATCCTCAGGGCTCTTAAAAAGGTGGGCTCAAAGAAAAAAGAGCCCAAGCACAAAAAGTTCCATAGTGCAACACTGCTTTATTTGAATTGTGAATAAAATATACAATAGTAACACACTTTCTATTGCCAATTATCACCCGGCCAGATGAAGCATCCACGTGGTGAGGTCACTGAGAGCAACTTCCTGACATGTTTCGTGCGCTAGCACGTTATCAAAGGAAGCTGGCTGCTCTCAGTGACGTTTCTTATATAATATCGGCGGCGCATGCGCACTGGGTTATCGTGACGTCATTGTCGTCCGTTCGCGCATCTGCAGTTCGTCTGCGCGGCGGCCATTTTAAAGGAGCCCAAAATAACATAGCTATATATTTGTGGGCTTGCGCATGCCATAGAGTTCTTCAGTGAACTGGGACTTGTAGTTCCACCACTATACTACACACGTAAATTAATTATTATGTCAATCATATAAGAGGGTATAACCCCCTTTTAAGATTGGAATAACGAGATTTAAACAGTCTTTGACGTTTATATAACGTTATATTTGTCCATTCCTCTGTGTAATCAGTGGCTGTCTGTAAGGGAGTTGAGTAGAGGGAGTTACTTATGCAGGCCATAGATGGGTCAAAAATCGTCCAATTTTTCTTTAAAAAAATGAAAAATCGGATGTTCAAGCGGCCGACGTTACCAGCAACAGTAAAAAAAATCAGCCGATTTTCATCCCGTCTACAGCCGGCAAAAAGTGTCCCTGCAGAGAGCTCCGCTATTTCTTTGACAGTTCCTTGACATTTATAGCGGTTGCAACATTGTATTTGTATCCATTTAGGATACAGATGGTTTCATTCGGAAACAAATAGATACATTGTTGCAACCGCTATAAATGTCAAAGAAATAGCGGAGCTCTCTGCAGGGACACTTTTTGCCGGACTGAAATTCCTCTTCTTCTTCATCTTCTTCTCCTTCATCCTCTTCTTCTTCTTCTTCCTCTTCTTCATCTTCCTCTTCTTCTTCACCCTCTTCTTCTTCACCCTCTTCATCTTCCTCTTCTTCTTCACCCTCTTCTTCACCCTCTTCTTCTTTTTCTTCCTCTTCATCTTCCTCTTCTTCATCTTCCTCTTCTTCTTCACCCTCTTCTTCATCTTCCTCTTCTTATTCATCTTCTTCTTCATCTTCCCCCTCTTCTTCTTCACCCTCTTCTTCTTCACCCTCTTCTTCTTCTTCTTCCTCTTCTTCTTCCTCCTCTTTTTCCTCCTCTTCTTCTTCTTTTTGTCTTCCTCTTGCAGGTCACTGCTCATGCGCAGATTTTTTTATCGGTAAAAAATTGGCCGATTTGCCCATAATTGCCACGAAAATCGGCCGATCGGCAAAATCGGCTGATTTGTTTTCCAACTTTACCGATAAAAAAAATCTGCCAAAATACAGAAAAACGGCCGAACAATTAGCCCACTAACGATCCGAAAATTGGCCGATTTTATTTTCGGCCGAAAAATCGGCTGATTTTCGACCCATCTATGGCCTGCATAAGCCTCTCCCATTGAACTCTGATGTCTTCCATAGGAGTCAATGTTATTTTGTCAAGTTCCATAAAAAACTGTGTGCAAGTATACCTAGAGGAATTGATGCTGGTTTGAAGCCAAAGGGTGGCCACACCAAATCTTGATTTGATTTACATTTTTCTTCTGTTTGCTCCCTTTGCATTTTGTAAATTGATAAAAATAAACAATTAATATACTGTATATATATTTTTTTAAAGCATTCTTACTTTACAGCATTTCTTCACACCTGCCTATACCATTTGCACTGTATTGTAGATTTATATACATACACACATATATTGCCAAAACATATTGTTCGGCTGGCTTTTCCACACACATGACCTTTAATGGCCTCCCAGTCTTAGTCTGTAGGGTTCAATATTGAGTTGGCCCCGCCCTTTGCAGCTATAACAGCTTCAGCTCTTCTGGGAAGGCCGTCCACAAGGTTTAGGAGGGTGTCTATGGGAAGGTTGGACCATTCTTCCAGAAGCACATTTGTCAGGTCAGGCACTGATGTCGGGGGAGGAGGCCTGGCTCACAGTCTCCACTATAATTCATCCCAAAGGTGTTCTATGGGGTTGAGGTCAGGACTCTGTGCAGGCCAGTCAAGTTCCTCCACCCCAAACTGGCTCCTCCATGTCTTTATGGACCTTGCTTTGTGCACTGGTGTGCAGTCATGTTGGAACAGGAAGGGGCCATCCCCAAACTTCCCACAAAGTTGGGAGCATGAAATTGTCCAAAATGAACAGCCCCACACCATAATCCCCCCTCCACCTAACTTTACACTTCGCACAATGCAGTCAGGCAAGTACCGTTCTCCTGGCAACCATCAAACCCAGACATGTCCAGGGGATTTCCAGAGAAGTGTGATTGGTCACTCCAGAGAACACGTCTCCACTGCTCTAGAGTCCAGTGGCGGCGTGCTTTACACCACGGCATCCGACGCTTTGCATTGCACTTGGTGATGTAAGGCTTGGATGCAGCTGCTCGGCCATGGAAACCCATTCCATGAAGCTCTCTACACACTGTTGTTGGGCTCATCTGAAGGCCATACCAAGTTTGGAGGTCTTTAGCTATTGACTCTGCAGACAGTTGGCGACTTCTGCGCACAGTGCGCTTCAGCATGCGCTGACCCCGCTCTGTCATGTGACGTGGCCTACCACTTGGTGGCTGAGTTGCTGTTGTTCCCAGTTGCTTCCACTTTGTTATAATCCCACTAACAGTTGAGCGTGGAATATTTAGTAGCCAGGAAATGTCACGGATGGACTTATTGCACAGGTGACAACCTATCACGGGACCACGCTTGGTGTCACTGAGCTCCTGAGAGCGACCCATTCTTTCACAAATGTTTGTAGAAGCAGTCTGCATGCCTAGGGGCTTGATTGTAACAGCCGCTGTAAAAACATCCCGTGTGCATGAGGACTTATTGAGACATGCAGGGTCTATAAAACCCCCATTGTCTCCTCTGGGCTCCAGTATTGCAATTCAAATCGCATTGCAATACATGTATTCCCGGCTGGAAAAGTGACAGCCATGACCCGGAAGTGACATACACATCGCCTTCTGGGTCACAGAAAGAAGGGGAGGAGAATGGATCCGCTCTCCCCCACCCTCCGGCATCCCCCATAGTGCTCCCCGGGTCCAGCAGATGGGTAAGCGGAGCCCAGATACAAAGTGGAAGCGCACGCACCATGGGGAGAAGGGATGGGCACCGCTACTGCCCACATGGAAGAAAAATATATTTGAAATATATTTTAAAAATACTCTTCCCAAATATATTGACATTTATTTGAAATACTACAATTTTGACGGTATTCAATATATTTAAAATAAAAATAAATAAATTATATATATATATATTTTTTTTTTTATTACAAAATATATGAAATATATTTTTTTAAAACTTTAATATTTTCTTCAGATTTTTTTTTTAACATATAAGAAAGTCATTTTATATTTGTAAATACATTCCAAAAATGTGGGTTAAATGTATTTTTAAAGACAAACAGTATATTTGAAAATGTATTTTTACAAATATTTTTCATATATTTTGTAATAAAAACGCATTTCAACATATAAAATAGATAGATAGATAGATAGATAGATAGATAGATAGATAATGGATGGACAGATAGATAGATAGATAGATAGATAGATGGATGGATAATGGATGGACAGATAGATAGATAGATAGATAGATAGATAGATAGATAGATAGATAGATAATGGATGGACAGATAGATAGATAGATAGATAGATAGATAGATAGATAGATAGATAGATAGATAATGGATGGATAATGGATGGACAGATAGATAGATAGATAGATAGATAGATAGATAGATATGGGAAGGATAGATACATAGATAGATAGATAGATAGATAGATAGATAGATAGATATGGGAAGGATAGATAGATAGATAGATAGATAGATAGATAGATAGATAGATAGATAGATATGGGAAGGATAGATAGATAGATAGATAGATAGATAGATAGATATGGGAAGGATAGATAGATAGATAGATAGATAATAGAGAGATGATAGATAGATAGATAGATAGATAGATAGATAGATAGATAGATATGGGAAGGATAGATAGATAGATAGATAGATAGATAGATAGATAGATAGATATGGGAAGGATAGATAGATAGATAGATAGATAGATAGATAGATAGATAGATAGATAGATAATAGAGAGATGATAGATAGATAGATAGATTGATAGATAGATAGATAATAGATAGATAGATAGATATTATTATTATTACTACGAGTTTATATAGCGCCAAAGGGTTTGCTCAGCGCTGTACAATAGGGGGGACAATACATGGCACAGTACAACAACAACAAACAACGTACGAGGGGTAAGAGGGCCCTACTCTTACGAGCTTACAATCTAGGAGGGAGGGGGTAAAGGTACAGTAGGAAGTGGCTGAGGGGGATGAAGTGGTGGGAGGAATGAGGGAGGATGGCCGTTAGGTGAGGGTGGGGTAGGCTTCCCTGAAGAGATGGGTTTTGAGGGAGCGCCTGAATGTGAATAGGGAAGGTGACAGTCTGATGGATTGGGGCAGTGAGTTCCAGAGGATGGGGGAGGACCTGGAGAAGTCCTGCAGTCGTGCATGGGAGGAGGAGACCAGGGAGCAGGATAGAAGGAGGTCCTGTGAGGAGCGAAGGGTACGGGTAGGGTGGTACTTGGTGATCAGGTTGGTGAGGTAGTCAGGGGCAGTGTTGTGAACGGCTTTGTAGGTCAGGGTTAGCAGTTTAAATTTGATGCGTTGGGCAATCGGGAGCCAGTGGAGGGAGAGGCAGAGGGGGGTGGCAGAGGTGGAGCGGGTGGTGAGGTGGATGAGTCTGGCAGCTGAGTTCAGGATGGTCTGGAGCGGGGAGAGCCTGCACTGGGGTAGGCCAGTGAGGAGGGAGTTGCAGTAGTCCAGGCGTGAGATGATGAGGGAGTGTACTAGAAGTTTGGTGGTGTCTGGGGTGAGGAAGGAGCGTATCTTGGCAATGTTGCGAAGATGGAGCCTGCATGTGTTTGTGAGTGATTTGACATGCGGTTGGAGGGAGAGGTTCGCGTCAAGAATGACGCCAAGGACTTTGGCTTGCGGGGCGGGAGTGATAGTGGAGTTGTTGGTGATGATGGATAGGATGGGGGGGGGGGGGGTGTTGGCAGGGGGAAAGATGAGGAGCTCGGTTTTGGAGAGGTTGAGCTTGAGGAAATGTAGCGACATCCAGTCTGAGATGTCATTTAGGAGGTGAGTGATGCGGGCGGAGATAGTGGGGGTGAAGTGGGGGGTGGAGAGGTAGATTTGGGTGTCGTCAGCATAGAGGTGATAGTTGAAGCCGTGAGATTGTATGAGTTTGCCCAGGGAGGAGGTGTAGATGGAGAAGAGAAGGGGTCCAAGGACAGAGCCTTGGGGGACCCCAACAGAGAGGGGGAGGGAGGGGGAGGTGGCACCATTGTAGGTGACACTGAAGGAGCGTCGGGATAGGTAGGATGAGAACCAAGAGAGAGCAGTATCTCCGATGCCAAGGGAGAGTAGTTTATTAAGGAGGAGGGGGTGGTCAACTGTGTCGAAGGCCGCAGAGAGGTCCAGGAGAAGGAGGACAGAGTAGTCGCCCTTGGCTTTGGCGTTGAGTAGGTCGTTAGTGATTTTGAGGAGGGCAGTTTCAGTGGAGTGTAGGGGACGGAAGCCGGACTGTAGAGGGTCAAGGAGGTTATTGTCTGTAAGGTGGGCGCTTAGGCTATCGTAGACTATGCGTTCAAGGAGCTTGGAGGTGAGTGGCAGCAGAGAGATGGGTCTGAGGTTGTTGGGGTCCGCGGGATCCAGGGAGGGCTTTTTGAGGATGGGGGTGATATGCGCGTGCTTTAGGGGGGAGGGGAATACGCCAGTAGAGAGGGAGAGATTGAAGATGTGGGTGAGGGAGCGGATGAGGGAAGAGGGGGGTGACCGGAGGAGTTGAGAGGGGATAGGGTCCAGGGGGCAGGTAGTGAGGCGGGCATTTGAGAGGACTTTGGCGACTTCCTCAGTAGTGACAGGGCTGAGGGAGTGCAGTGCGGGGGGGGTTATGGTGGGCGGGGCATTGGGAGAGGAGGGGGGCAGTGCGGTTGTGAGGGCAGAGGAGGGGGGAGATGAAGGGGTGACGGGGGCGAGGAGGCTAGGTGGGGAGGTAGATTGCAAGTTGACGATGTCCTTACGGATAGCGTCAATCTTGTTGTGGAAATGGGTGGCAATCTCGTGGGCGGTGAGAGAGGTACTGAGTGGAGGAGGGGGGGGGGGAGAGCAGGGAGTTGAAGGTGGAGAAGAGTCGGCGGGGGCAGGAGGAGAGGGTGTTTATTAGGTTAACAAAGTAGGCCTGCTTGGCGGCGTGGAGGGAGGAGGTGTAGATAAGAAATGCAGATTTGTAGAGGGAGAAAGTATGAGGGGACCTGGTTTTGCGCCACAGTCTCTCCAATGCGCGACTGCGACGTTTGAGGCGTTTAGTGCTGTCGGTCTGCCAGGGTTGAAGCGGTCTGGGTTTGATGATGCGTGTGGTTAGGGGTGCCAGAGAGTCTAGGGCAGCTGACAGTGAGTCATTGTACAAGGTGGTGGCTATCTCAGGACATGACAGTGGGAGGATGCTGTCGTGTAGGCAGTCGGCGGCAGAGTGGAGGGGGGCCGGGTTCAGGTTGCGGAGGTTGCGGCTGGTGATGGTTTGGCGTTTTTGAGGGGGGGAGTTGGGGGAAGGGGAGATGGAGAAGGTGAGGAGGTGGTGGTCGGAGAGAGGGAAGGGGGTGTTCGAGAACTGGTTGAGGGTACAGAGGTGGGAGAAGACAAGGTCCAGGGTGTTCCCTCCGAAGTGGGTGGAGGATTGAGTGTGCTGTGTGAGCGCGAAGGAGGAGGTTAGGTGGAGGAATTGGTAAGTATCCGGGGTGTTGTCGTTGATGGGGATGTTGAAGTCCCCGAGGATGATGGTCGGTAGCTCAGAGGGATAGATAGATAGATAGATAGATTGATAGATAGATAGATAATAGATAGATAGATAGATAGATAGATAGATAGATAATGGATGGACAGATAGATAGATAGATAGATAGATAGATAGATAGATAGATAGATAGATAGAGAGATTAATAGATAGATAGATAGATAGATAGATAGATAGATAGATAGATAGATAGATAGATAATAGATAGATAGATAATGGATAGATAGATAGATAGATAGATAGATAGATAGATAGATAGATAGATAGATAGATAGATATGGGAAGGATAGATAGATAGATAGATAGATAGATAGATAATAGATAGATAGATAGACAGATAGATAATAGATAGATAGATAGATAGATAGATAGATAGATAGATAATGGATGGATAATGGATGGACAGATAGATAGATAGATATGGGAAGGATAGATAGATAGATAGATAGAAAATAGATAGATAGACAGATAGACAGATAGATAGATAGATAGATAGATAGATAGATAGATAGATAGAGAAAGATAAAAGATAGATAGATAGATAATAGATAGATAATAGATAGATAGATAGATAGATAGATAGATAGATAGATAGATAGATAGATAGATAATAGATAGATAGATAGATAGATAGATAGATAGATAGATATGGGAAGGATAGATAGATAGATAGATAGATAATAGATAGATAGATAGATAGATAGATAGATAGATAGATAGACAGATAGATAATAGATAGATAGATAGATAGATAGATAGATAGATAGATAGATAGATAGATAATGGATGGATAATGGATGGACAGATAGATAGATAGATAGATATGGGAAGGATAGATAGATAGATAGATAGATAGATAGATAGATAGATAGATAGATAGATAATAGATAGATAGACAGATAGATAGATAATAGATAGATAGATAGATAGATAGATAGATAGATAGATAGATAGATAGATAGATAGATAGAGAAAGATAAAAGATAGATAGATAGATAATAGATAGAAAATAGATAGATAGATAGATAGATAGATAGATAGATAGATAATAGATAGATAGATAGATAGATAGATAGATAGATAGATAGATAGATATGGGAAGGATAGATAGATAGATAGATAGATAATAGATAGATAGATAGATAGATAGATAGATAGACAGATAGATAATAGATAGATAGATAGATAGATAGATAGATAGATAGATAATGGATGGATAATGGATGGACAGATAGATAGATAGATAGATATGGGAAGGATAGATAGATAGATAGATAGATAGATAGATAGATAGATAGATAATAGATAGATAGACAGATAGATAGATAATAGATAGATAGATAGATAGATAGATAGATAGATAGATAGAGAAAGATAAAAGATAGATAGATAGATAATAGATAGATAATAGATAGATAGATAGATAGATAGATAGATAGATAGATAGATAGATAATAGATAGATAGATAGATGGATAATAGATAGATACATAGACAGATAGATAAAGATAAAAGATAGATAGATGATAGATAGATAGATAGATAGTTAGATAGATAGACAGATAATAGATAGATAGATAGATAGACAGATAGATAAAGATAAAAGATAGATAGATGATAGATAGATAGATAGATAGATAGATAGACAGATAGATAGATAATAGATAGATAGATAGATAGACAGATAGATAAAGATAAAAGATAGATAGATAGATAGATAGATAGATAGATAGATAATGGATGGATAATGGATGGACAGATAGATAGATAGATAGATATGGGAAGGATAGATAGATAGATAGATAGATAGATAGATAGATAGATAATAGATAGATAGACAGATAGATAGATAATAGATAGATAGATAGATAGATAGATAGATAGATAGATAGATAGAGAAAGATAAAAGATAGATAGATAGATAATAGATAGATAATAGATAGATAGATAGATAGATAGATAGATAGATAGATAGATAATAGATAGATAGATAGATGGATAATAGATAGATACATAGACAGATAGATAAAGATAAAAGATAGATAGATGATAGATAGATAGATAGATAGATAGATAGATAGATAGACAGATAATAGATAGATAGATAGATAGACAGATAGATAAAGATAAAAGATAGATAGATGATAGATAGATAGATAGATAGATAGATAGATAGATAGATAGATAGACAGATAGATAGATAATAGATAGATAGATAGACAGATAGATAAAGATAAAAGATAGATAGATAGATAGATAGATAGATAGATAGATAGATAATAGATAGATAGATAGATAGATAGATAATAGATAGATAGATAGATAATAGATAGATGATAGATAGATAGATAGATAGATAGATAGATAGATAGATAGATAGATAGACAGATAGATAGATGATAGATAGATAGATAGATAGATAATAGATAGATAGATAGATGATAGATAGATAGATAGATAATAGATAGATAGATAGATGATAGATAGATAGATAGATAGATAGATAGATAGATAGATAGATAGATAATAGATAGATAGATAGATAGATAGATAGATAGATAGATAGATAGATATGGGAAGGATAGATAGATAGATAGATAGATAATAGATAGATAGATAGATAGATAGATAGATAGATAGACAGATAGATAATAGATAGATAGATAGATAGATAGATAGATAGATAGATAGATAATGGATGGATAATGGATGGACAGATAGATAGATAGATAGATATGGGAAGGATAGATAGATAGATAGATAGATAGATAGATAGATAGATAGATAATAGATAGATAGACAGATAGATAGATAATAGATAGATAGATAGATAGATAGATAGATAGATAGATAGATAGATAGATAGAGAAAGATAAAAGATAGATAGATAGATAATAGATAGAAAATAGATAGATAGACAGATAGACAGATAGATAGATAGATAGATAGATAGATAGATAGATAGATAGAGAAAGATAAAAGATAGATAGATAGATAATAGATAGATAATAGATAGATAGATAGATAGATAGATAGATAATAGATAGATAGATAGATAGATAGATAGATAGATATGGGAAGGATAGATAGATAGATAATAGATAGATAGATAGATAGATAGATAGATAGACAGATAGATAATAGATAGATAGATAGATAGATAGATAGATAATGGATGGATAATGGATGGACAGATAGATAGATAGATAGATAGATATGGGAAGGATAGATAGATAGATAGATAGATAGATAGATAGATAGATAATAGATAGATAGACAGATAGATAGATAATAGATAGATAGATAGATAGATAGATAGATAGATAGATAGAGAAAGATAAAAGATAGATAGATAGATAATAGATAGATAATAGATAGATAGATAGATAGATAGATAGATAATAGATAGATAGATAGATGGATAATAGATAGATACATAGACAGATAGATAAAGATAAAAGATAGATAGATGATAGATAGATAGATAGATAGATAGATAGATAGATAGATAGACAGATAATAGATAGATAGATAGATAGACAGATAGATAAAGATAAAAGATAGATAGATGATAGATAGATAGATAGATAGATAGATAGATAGATAGATAGATAGATAGACAGATAGATAGATAATAGATAGATAGATAGACAGATAGATAAAGATAAAAGATAGATAGATAGATAGATAGATAGATAATGGATGGATAATGGATGGACAGATAGATAGATAGATAGATATGGGAAGGATAGATAGATAGATAGATAGATAGATAGATAATAGATAGATAGACAGATAGATAGATAATAGATAGATAGATAGATAGATAGATAGATAGATAGATAGAGAAAGATAAAAGATAGATAGATAGATAATAGATAGATAATAGATAGATAGATAGATAGATAGATAGATAGATAGATAGATAATAGATAGATAGATAGATGGATAATAGATAGATACATAGACAGATAGATAAAGATAAAAGATAGATAGATGATAGATAGATAGATAGATAGATAGATAGATAGATAGATAGATAGATAGACAGATAATAGATAGATAGATAGATAGACAGATAGATAAAGATAAAAGATAGATAGATGATAGATAGATAGATAGATAGATAGATAGATAGACAGATAGATAGATAATAGATAGATAGATAGACAGATAGATAAAGATAAAAGATAGATAGATAGATAGATAGATAGATAGATAGATAGATAGATAATAGATAGATAGATAGATAGATAGATAATAGATAGATAGATAGATAATAGATAGATGATAGATAGATAGATAGATAGATAGATAGATAGATAGATAGACAGATAGATAGATGATAGATAGATAGATAGATAGATAATAGATAGATAGATAGATAGATGATAGATAGATAGATGATAGATAGATAGATAGATAGATAGATAGATAGATAGATAGATAGATAATAGATAGATAGATAGATAGATAGATAGATGATAGATAGATAGATAAAGATAATACGGGCAAAAATATAGTATTTCAAATATAGGTCAGTATATTTGGGAAGAATATTTTTAAAATATATTTTTCTTCCATGTGGGCGGGGACTGTGGAAGCGTTCAGGTGGTAGTCCGCCTGTCAGTATTATACACAATCCCGGTGGCTGCAGCCATCAGATTGTATATAAAACCCCCTGTTGTTAAGTCCAAGCGACGTACAGATCTGGTGATGAAAGGGTTAAAGGAACTGGGCATTTTTAATGTTTTATTTTTAAGCATTGAAAAAAAAAAAAACAGTTCCTGGCGGAAGTTCACTAGAGCAGTCTACTCCCACTGTGCTATTTATGCCCCCTAACCTTGACCATTAGCCCAGAAAAGGAACATTTGACAGATTCAGCTCCCATTGATTTTAAAGGAGTTCACCAAAAGTTTGCCAAACCCTGCTGGAACTGAACCCAGGGCCATTGGGCTCATCAGCACTGGTGTCAATGATCTGTATAGGGGGCAGTTTTTCCTCTGATGACTATTTGATGTCCTCCTCCATGGCCCTTCCATACAAGGAGATCCTTCTCCCATTTTTACCCAAAGTGAGGGACCTCTACCCTGACCACTTGAAATGAGCTCTGGTTTTGGACCAAACCTACATTGAGTCAGAATTCAGCTTGCTCAGAGAGAGGCCAAAGTAAATCCTGTTTTTTTTTTCTTTTTAGCAAATAGGATAGAAATCTTTGCAAGCATACAGAAGAGTTTGGGGCCCTGACTAGTAAAAGAAACTTAACACCACAAAAGGAAAAACAGTGGTCTGGTGACATTTGCAATGTCATCAAGCATAATCCCTGGAAAGTGTCCAATACATGTATTTTATTCGAGCATCAGTTCCACCTAGTGGCCATAATGTGGTATTTTCCTGATTGAGGTATTTTAGGTAAATACTGCATTCTTCCCACTAGATGGCACTGATGATCATAAGAAATTGCTCTACTGCAGGGGTCTCCAAACTTTCTAAATAAAGGGCCAGTTTACTGTCCTTCAGACTTTAGGGGGGCTGAACTGTGGCCATTGGGAGTAGAAACCGTCCCGACATCAGTGAGAATAGACAATGACCCATCTTTGGTATCAGTGGGAGGGATAGTGCCCCATTTTTGGTGTCAGTGGGAAGAATTGCAACCCATTGTTTGCATCACTGGGAGGAACTGTGCCCCATTGTTGGTGTTATCAAGAGGAATTGTGCCCCATAGTTGGGAAGAATTGTGCCCCATCACTGGGAGGAATTGTGCCCCATCACTGGGAAGAATTGTGCCCCATCATTGGGAAGAATTGTGCCCCATCACTGGGAGGAATTGTGCCCCATCATTGGGAAGAATTGTGCCCCATCACTGGGAGGAATTGTGCCCCATCATTGGGAAGAATTGTGCCCCATCACTGGGAGGAATTGTGCCCCATCACTGGGAGGAATTGTGCCCCATCACTGGGAGGAATTGTGCCCCATCATTGGGAAGAATTGTGCCCCATCATTGGGAGGAATTGTGCCCCATCATTGGGAGGAATTGTGCCCCATCATTGGGAGGAATTGTGCCCCATCATTGGGAAGAATTGTGCCCCATCATTGGGAAGAATTGTGCCCCATCATTGGGAGGAATTGTGCCCCATCATTGGGAAGAAATGTGCCCCATCATTGGGAAGAATTATGCCCCATCATTTGGAAGAATTGTGCCCCATCATTGGGAGGAATTGTGCCCCATCATTAGGAAGAATTGTGCCCCATCATTGGGAAGAATTGTGCCCCATCATTTGGAAGAATTGTGCCCCATCATTGGGAGGAATTGTGCCCCATCATTTGGAAGAATTGTGCCCCATCATTGGGAGGAATTGTGCCCCATCATTGGGAAGAATTGTGCTCCATCATTGGGAGGAATTGTGCCCCATCATTTGGAAGAATTGTGCCCCATCATTGGGAGGAATTGTGCCCCATCATTGGGAAGAATTGTGCCCCATCATTGGGAGGAATTGTGCCCCATCATTAGGAAGAATTGTGCCCCATCATTTGGAAGAATTGTGCCCCATCATTTGGAAGAATTGTGCCCCATCATTAGGAAGAATTGTGCCCCATCACTGGGAGGAATTGTGCCCCATCACTGGGAGGAATTGTGCCCCATCATTGGGAAGAATTGTGCCCCATCACTGGGAGGAATTGTGCCCCATCACTGGGAGGAATTGTGCCCCATCATTGGGAAGAATTGTGCCCCATCATTGGGAGGAATTGTGCCCCATCATTGGGAAGAATTGTGCCCCATCATTGGGAAGAATTGTGCCCCATCATTTGGAAGAATTGTGCCCCATCATTGGGAGGAATTGTGCCCCATCATTAGGAAGAATTGTGCCCCATCATTGGGAAGAATTGTGCCCCATCATTTGAAAGAATTGTGCCCCACCATTTGGAAGAATTGTGCCCCATCATTGGGAGGAATTGTGCCCCATCATTAGGAAGAATTGTGCCCCATCATTGGGAAGAATTGTGCCCCATCATTGGGAGCAATTGTGCCCCATCATTGGGAAGAATTATGCCCCATCATTAGGAGGAATTGTGCCCCATCATTGGGAAGAATTGTGCCCCATCATTGGGAGGAATTGTGCCCCATCATTGGGAAGAATTGTGCCCCATCATTGGGAGGAATTGTGCCCCATCATTTGGAAGAATTGTGCCCCATCATTGGGAGGAATTGTGCCCCATCATTTGGAAGAATTGTGCCCCATCATTGGGAGGAATTGTGCCCCATCATTTGGAAGAATTGTGCCCCATCATTGGGAGGAATTGTGCCCCATCATTAGAAAGAATTGTGCCCCATCATTGGGAGGAATTGTGCCCCATCATTAGGAAGAATTGTGCCCCATCATTTGGAAGAATTGTGCCCCATCATTAGGAAGAATTGTGCCCCATCATTGGGAAGAATTGTGCCCCATCACTGGGAGGAATTGTGCCCCATCATTGGGAAGAATTGTGCCCCATCATTGGGAAGAATTGTGCCCCATCACTGGGAAGAATTGTGCCCCATCATTTGGAAGAATTGTGCCCCATCATTGGGAGGAATTGTGCCCCATCATTGGGAGGAATTGTGCCCCATCATTAGGAAGAATTGTGCCCCATCATTGGGAAGAATTGTGCCCTATCATTGGGAGGAATTGTGCCCCATCATTGGGAAGAATTATGCCCCATCATTAGGAGGAATTGTGCCCCATCATTGGGAAGAATTGTGCCCCATCATTGGGAAGAATTGTGCCCCATCATTGGGAGGAATTGTGCCCCATCATTGGGAAGAATTGTGCCCCATCATTTGGAAAAATTGTGCCCCATCATTGGGAGGAATTGTGCCCCATCATTGGGAGAAATTGTGCCCCATCATTTGGAAGAATTGTGCCCCATCATTGGGAGGAATTGTGCCCCATCATTGGGAGGAATTGTGCCCCATCATTAGGAAGAATTGTGCCCCATCATTGGGAAGAATTGTGCCCCATCATTAGGAAGAATTGTGCCCCATCACTGGGAGGAATTGTGCCCCATCATTAGGAAGAATTGTGCCCCATCACTGGGAAGAATTGTGCCCCATCATTGGGAGGAATTGTGCCCCATCATTGGGAGGAATTGTACCCCATCACTGGTGCCACTGGAAGGAATTGTGCCTCATCATTGGGAAGAATTGTGCCCCATCATTGGGAGGAATTGTGCCCCATCATTGGGAAGAATTGTGCCCCATCATTGGGAGGAATTGTGCCCCATCATTAGGAAGAAATGTACCCCATCATTGGGAAGAATTGTGCCCCATCATTTGGAAGAATTGTGCCCCATCATTGGGAGGAATTGTGCCCCATCATTAGGAAGAATTGTGCCCCATCATTGGGAAGAATTGTGCCCCATCAGTTGGAAGAATTGTGCCCCATCATTGGGAGGAATTGTGCCCCATCATTTGGAAGAATTGTGCCCCATCATTGGGAGGAATTGTGCCCCATCATTAGGAAGAATTGTGCCCCATCATTGGGAAGAATTGTGCCCCATCATTGGGAGCAATTGTGCCCAATCATTGGGAAGAATTATGCCCCATCATTAGGAGGAATTGTGCCCCATCATTGGGAGGAATTGTGCCCCATCATTGGGAAGAATTGTGCCCCATCATTGGGAGGAATTGTGCCCCATCATTGGGAAGAATTGTGCCCCATCATTGGGAAGAATTGTGCCCCATCATTTGGAAGAATTGTGCCCCATCATTGGGAGGAATTGTGCCCCATCATTTGGAAGAATTGTGCCCCATCATTAGGAAGAATTGTGCCCCATCATTAGGAAGAATTGTGCCCCATCACTGGGAGGAATTGTGCCCCATCACTGGGAGGAATTGTGCCCCATCATTGGGAAGAATTGTGCCCCATCACTGGGAGGAATTGTGCCCCATCATTGGGAAGAATTGTGCCCCATCACTGGGAAGAATTGTGCCCCATCACTGGGAAGAATTGTGCCCCATCATTGGGAGGAATTGTGCCCCATCATTGGGAGGAATTGTACCCCATCATTGGTGCCACTGGAAGGAATTGTGCCTCATCATTGGGAAGAATTGTGCCCCATCATTGGTGCCATTGGAAGGAAATGTGCCCCATTATTGGTGCCATTGGAAGGAATTGTGCCCCATCATTGGTGCCATTGGAATAATTGTGCCCCATCACTGGGAGGAATTGTGCCCCATCATTGGTGCCATTGGAATAATTGTGCCCCATCACTGGGAGGAATTGTGCCCCATCATTTGGAAGAATTGTGCCCCATCATTGGGAGGAATTGTGCCCCATCATTTGGAAGAATTGTGCCCCATCATTGGGAGGAATTGTGCCCCATCATTGGGAGGAATTGTGCCCCATCATTAGGAAGAATTGTGCCCCATCATTGGGAGGAATTGTGCCCCATCATTGGGAAGAATTGTGCCCCATCACTGGGAAGAATTGTGCCCCATCATTGGGAGGAATTGTGCCCCATCATTGGGAGGAATTGTACCCCATCATTGGTGCCACTGGAAGGAATTGTGCCTCATCATTGGGAAGAATTGTGCCCCATCACTGGGAAGAATTGTGCCCCATCATTGGTGCCATTGGAAGGAATTGTGCCCCATTATTGATGCCATTGGAAGGAATTGTGCCCCATCATTGGAATAATTGTGCCCCATCACTGGGAGGAATTGTGCCCCATCATTGGTGCCATTGGAATAATTGTGCCCCATCACTGGGAGGAATTGTGCCCCATCATTTGGAAGAATTGTGCCCCATCATTGGGAGGAATTGTGCCCCATCATTTGGAAGAATTGTGCCCCATCATTGGGAGGAATTGTGCCCCATCATTGGGAGGAATTGTGCCCCATCATTAGGAAGAATTGTGCCCCATCATTGGGAAGAATTGTGCCCCATCATTAGGAAGAATTGTGCCCCATCACTGGGAGGAATTGTGCCCCATCATTAGGAAGAATTGTGCCCCATCACTGGGAGGAATTGTGCCCCATCATTGGGAAGAATTGTGCCCCATCACTGGGAAGAATTGTGCCCCATCATTGGGAGGAATTGTGCCCCATCATTGGGAGGAATTGTACCCCATCACTGGTGCCACTGGAAGGAATTGTGCCTCATCATTGGGAAGAATTGTGCCCCATCATTGGGAGGAATTGTGCCCCATCATTGGGAAGAATTGTGCCCCATCATTGGGAGGAATTGTGCCCCATCATTAGGAAGAAATGTACCCCATCATTGGGAAGAATTGTGCCCCATCATTTGGAAGAATTGTGCCCCATCATTGGGAGGAATTGTGCCCCATCATTGGGAAGAATTGTGCCCCATCATTGGGAAGAATTGTGCCCCATCATTGGGAAGAATTGTGCCCCATCATTGGGAGGAATTGTGCCCCATCATTGGGAAGAATTGTGCCCCATCATTGGGAGGAATTGTGCCCCATCATTGGGAAGAATTGTGCCCCATCATTGGGAGGAATTGTGCCCCATCATTGGGAAGAATTGTGCCCCATCATTGGGAGGAATTGTGCCCCATCATTTGGAAGAATTGTGCCCCATCATTGGGAGGAATTGTGCCCCATCATTTGGAAGAATTGTGCCCCATCATTGGGAGGAATTGTGCCCCATCATTAGGAAGAATTGTGCCCCATCATTGGGAGGAATTGTGCCCCATCATTAGGAAGAATTGTGCCCGATCATTTGGAAGAATTGTGCCCCATCATTAGGAAGAATTGTGCCCCATCACTGGGAGGAATTGTGCCCCATCACTGGGAGGAATTGTGCCCCATCATTGGGAAGAATTGTGCCCCATCACTGGGAGGAATTGTGCCCCATCATTGGGAAGAATTGTGCCCCATCATTGGGAGGAATTGTGCCCCATCATTAGGAAGAATTGTGCCCCATCATTGGGAGGAATTGTGCCCCATCATTAGGAAGAATTGTGCCCCATCATTTGGAAGAATTGTGCCCCATCATTAGGAAGAATTGTGCCCCATCACTGGGAGGAATTGTGCCCCATCACTGGGAGGAATTGTGCCCCATCATTGGGAAGAATTGTGCCCCATCATTGGGAGGAATTGTGCCCCATCATTTGGAAGAATTGTGCCCAATCATTGGGAGGAATTGTGCCCCATCATTTGGAAGAATTGTGCCCCATCATTGGGAGGAATTGTGCCCCATCATTTGGAAGAATTGTGCCCCATCATTGGGAGGAATTGTGCCCCATCATTTGGAAGAATTGTGCCCCATCATTGGGAGGAATTGTGCCCCATCATTGGGAGGAATTGTGCCCCATCATTGGGAGGAATTGTGCCCCATCATTAGGAAGAATTGTGCCCCATCATTTGGAAGAATTGTGCCCCATCATTAGGAAGAATTGTGCCCCATCACTGGGAGGAATTGTGCCCCATCATTAGGAAGAATTGTGCCCCATCACTGGGAGGAATTGTGCCCCATCATTGGGAAGAATTGTGCCCCATCATTGGGAAGAATTGTGCCCCATCATTGGGAGGAATTGTGCCCCATCATTGGGAGGAATTGTACCCCATCATTGGTGCCACTGGAAGGAATTGTGCCTCATCATTGGGAAGAATTGTGCCCCATCACTGGGAAGAATTGTGCCCCATCATTGGTGCCATTGGAAGGAATTGTGCCCCATCATTGGTGCCATTAGAATAATTGTGCCCCATCACTGGGAGGAATTGTGCCCCATCATTGGAATAATTGTGCCCCATCACTGGGAGGAATTGTGCCCCATCATTGGGAAGAATTGTGCCCCATCATTAGGAAGAATTGTGCCCCATTATTGGGAAGAATTGAGCCCCATCACTGGGAGGAATTGTGCCCCATCACTGGTGTTATTGGAAGGAATAGTGCCCCATCATTGGTGTTATTGGAAGGAATTGTGCCCCATCATTGGTGCAATTGGAAGGAATTGTGCCCCATCACTGGGAGGAATTGTGCCCCATCATTGGTGTCATTGAAAGGAATTGTGCCCCATCATTGGTGTCATTGAAAGGAATTGTGCCCTCTTAGTTGGTGTCAGTGGGGGGGGGGGGAATTATGCCTTATTGTTGGTATCAGTGGATGAAATAGTGCCCCAAGGGCCAGAAAAAAGCAAGCAAAGGGCTGCAACCGGTCCTTGGGCCACAGTTTGGAGACCACTGCTCTATAGGACAAAACATGGCCAAAATTCATTATGACTGGGCTATAGTGTGTCATATTTGTTCAACTATTTTTTTTTTTTAAGTGTTTGTGAAATCTCCCACCACAAAATGTACTCAGCCAATGAAAGGTGATGACTCCATTTTTATTCTTCTCCTGCCATCAATGACCAACCCGGTCCCACACTTCATCCACGTGTTTGGTGACCTCTGATCTCCTTATGAACTGTTTCTTCCATGATGAAGATCAGCCATGGAGTATATCTGAGGTGTATATCAGGGTGTGCTTCTTCCCCACATGAGACCTGGGATATCCAGCAACATTCATCTAGAAGACATTTCCCGCACTCAAGGCACTAATACACCTCCAGGGTTGTGTGGGATCTCCGATGTACAGGAAGACAGGACTTCAGAGAAGAACATTTCCCTCACTCAGGATAGGAAAGTTGCTTCTCCCCAATGTGACATCTTGGATGTTTGGAAAGGCTGGATTCCCTGAAAGACATTTTCTGCACTCAGGACAGAAAAAAAGGTTCTTCTCCATGTGAGATCTTTCATGTGTGATAAGTTCTGAGTTTTTTTTACAAAGCATTTCCCGCACTATGAACAGAAATCCGTCTTCTCCCGTGTGCAATCCCTGATGTCTGTGAAGAGAGGACTTCTCAGAAAACAATTTCCCGCACTCAGAACAGAAATACGGCTTCTTTCCCGTGTGAGATCTGTGATGTCTGTAAAGATTAGACTTCTCTGAAAACCATTTCCCGCACTCAGAACAGGAATACGGCTTCTCCCCCGTGTGCGATCACCAATGTGTGCAAAGACTAGACTTTTCTGAAAAACATTTCCCACACTCAGGAATACGGCTTCTCCCCTTTGTGCAATTTCTGATGATGATAAAGATTGGACTTATCTGAAAAACATTTCCCACACTTGGGACAGGAAAATGACTTCTGCCCAGTGTGGGAACTCTGTGTGAAAAGTTGTAATTTCTGTACAAAATCTTTCCCGCAATCAGGACCAGACCACGGCTTCTTTCTTGTGTGAGATCTCTGATGTCTATCGAGATTTGACTTTTTTGAAAAACATTTCCCGCACTCAGGGCAGGAGTGTGGTTTCTCACCTGTGTGCAATGTCTGATGCATGTAAAGACCAGACTTCCGTGAAAAACATTTCCCACACTCAAGACAGGAGTATGGCTTCTTACCCGTATGCAATATCTGATGTCTGCAAAGACTGGATTTCAATGAAAAACCTTTCCCGCAGTCAGGACAGGAAAAAGGTTTTTCCCCAGTATGAGATCTTTGATGTGTGACAAGATGTGATTTCTGTACAAAGCATTTCCCGCACTCAGGACAGGAAAAAGGCTTCTCTCCAGTGTGAGATCTCTGATGTGTGACAAGTTGTGATTTTTGTATAAAGCATTTCCCGCACTCTAGACAGGAATACGGCTTCTTTCCCATGTGAGACATTTGATGTCCAACAACTTCTGATTTCTGCAAACAACATTTCCCGCACTCAGAACAGGAATATGGCTTCTTTCCCATGTGAGATCTCTGATGTCTGTAGAGATTGGACCTCTTTGAAAAAAATTTTCCGCACTCAGGACAGGAATACGGCTTCTCACCCGTGTGAGATCTTTTATGATCATTAAGATTGTATTTAGAATGGAAACCTTTCCCGCACTCAGTACAGGAGAACCTCTTCCCTGTTGGAAGGCCGGCCCGGTCCCGCACAGTCTGAGGTTCCTCAGGATACGAGGAATCCGATGGTCCATCTACACTGGGTGGTGCCGGATGGACACTGGAGGGAGCCGGGTTTTCTCCTGGACTATACTGTGTGATGTCCTCATCTTCTACTTTCCAGTCTGGAGACAAAGTGAGACAATCCTCGGAGGTTTTCCTCATCTCCCGGCCATGGACTAAAATACAAAGACAAAGAGGATTACTAGACAGGAGCTGATTGGTTCCCCCAAACCAGGACTCCGCCCACATCAGGCAGCTTGGTCTCTGAGGAGCTTACAATTCCACCCTCAAGGGAACTAGGAAATGTCTCCTCTGATCTCCTACCAGGTCATTTCTTTATTCATGGACCTTAGTCAGAGAGTGAGGAAACAACCAGAACTGTCTTTTATAGGAGGGACAGTGATGAGGGGATTATAGGACGAGGGTCCCCACCCCCTCTATCACTCATCGCCATCTTCCCAACACAAGAAGTACTGCACTTCCTTATTTAGTCCATGATTTAGTCATGAAGAACAGCGGGGCTGAGCCCCACCAGAGGTCAGAGAGTGAGGATGGGGGGAGAACAACCAAGATGAAGACTGGACTGATCCTGAAGACCACCATCATTGGGGTATTGGCTCCTCCCTCATTATCACTTCTCTATATAGTCCATGATTTAGGCTGCTTTCACACTGAAGAGTTTTTGAAGCATTTTTGTGTAAAAAAAAAAAACGTGAAAAGATCAAAAAACTGCTTCCCTATGTATGTGAATGTATATCTATGTATGTTTTAACAATTAGGTGTTGACCTTGCGATGCGGTGTGAAAACTCCCGCTTGCAGCATCTTTGAGGCATGTTTGGGGAGTTAAAAAAAACAAAACGACTCAAAAACACCTCATCCCATTGAAATGAATGGTAACCGCCTCAAAAACGATCCAGAAATGCTTAAAACCGCTCCAAAAATGCACCGCACAGGTGGGAAGGTCTGGCTGTTTCAGCTGTCAGAGGGGTTCCCCACTGATGGCTGAATGTAAAAGAAAGAATTGCCTGCAATTAAAAATGAATAAATAAATGGTGTGGGGTCCCCCCCCTCCATCCATACCAAGCCCTTCGGGTCTAGTATGGATTTTGAGGGGAACCCCCATCCAAAAAAAAAAAATGGCATGGTGTCCCCCCAAAATCTATACCAGACCCTTATCCGAACATGCAGCCCGGCGTGTCAGAAAAGGGAGGGACGAGCGATCCCCCCCCCTCCTGAACCATACCAGGCCACATGCCCTAAACATCAGGGGGTGCTTTGAGGCAGGGGGGCTCCCCCCAAAGCACCTTGTCCCCATGTTGATGGGGACTAGGGCCTCTTCCCCACAACCCTGGCCAGTAGTTGTGGGGGTCTGCGGGCAGGGGCTTATCAGAATCTGGAAGCCCCCAGATCCTGACACTCCCGCCCCCCATGTGAATGAGTATGGGGTACCCATTCACAAAAAAACCTGTAGTGTAAAAAAAGACAGTAGACAGTCTTTGAAAAGTCCTTTATTAAAAGAAGGAAAATAAAAGAATGTCCCCCGAAGTAGATCCAACGTCAATCACAATGCCCGCCGCCTACCGGAAAAAAAAAAAAAGAAGAAGGCTCCTCTCCCAACGCTGGCTCCAACCGTCTGCCTGCTTCATTGGCTTGACAGTTCGTAAATACTCAAGTGACCCCGCCCCATGTGACATCATCGACCAGGGCATGCTGGGTCAATGATGTCACACAGGGGCAGGCTCACATGCGTGATGGCTCCGCCCTTTACATATTTAAGAACTGTCAAGCCAGCAAAGCAGTCAGACGGTGGGGGCCAGTGTCGGGAGCAGAGCCTTCTTTTTTTTTTTTTTCTTTTTTCTGGTCCGGCGGCAGGCGTGGGCATCGTGATTGACGTTGGATCTTCTGCGAGGGACATTCATTTATTTTCCTTCTTTTAATAAAGGACTTGTCAAAGACTGTCTCCAAGGGTGACAGTATGGATGGAGGGGGGGGACCCCATGCCATTTTTTTATTATTATTTAATTGCCGGCAATTCTTTTACATTCAGCTGTCAATGGGGAACTCCGCTGACAGCTGAAACATGAACGCATGATTTTCGCTACTAAAATACCGCATGACTTGATAAAATACGTGCAAATCTGCCCAATTTGAGCTACAAAAGTATGTCCATGGTGTTTCGCTTGAAAAACGCATCAAAAATGCTCCAAAAACACTAGTCATTTTTCAAGCGTTTTTGAGGCGAACCAGTGTGAAAGGAGCCTTAGTCAGGAATAACAGCAGGGCTGAGCCCCACCAGAGGTCAGAGAGTGAGGATGGGGGGAGAACAACTAAGACAAAGACTGGACTGATCCTGAAGACCACCATCATTGGGGTATTGACTCCTCCCTCATTATCAATTTCTGTTTAAGGGTCCAAAGTTGGAGGATATTATCACCCATGTAAAAGTCTGTGCTCCAATCACATCATCAGATATCTAGAGCTGGTAAAAAATGGGTGTAACAAAAGAAAATACATTTTATATTTATATATAGCAGAAGATAGGAGGTAGAGAGCAGAAGCTAGGACTATGCAATGTACAGCATACTGGCCAGGTTACAACAGCTAGGACTATTTAGTATCAGGACTATGTAATGCACAGGATAGTCTATATAGTGCGGGGGTCAGGAATATATTATATGCAGTATTAACTATACAGTGTAATCGTCAGGACTCATAATATTGGTATTCAGTAATCAGTGGAAGCCAGGGGCGGACTGACCATTTGGAAACTCGGGCACTGCCCGAGGGCCCGGGGTCAGTAGGGGGCCCCATGAGATGCCCCTGGTACCTTTTTCATAGGCTTTTTTGAGTTTGGGCAAGGACACAGGGGCCCCATGATCCCCTATTGCCCGGGGGACCCATGAGTTGTCAGTCCGCCCCTGGTGGAAGCCTAAAATGTTTCCTGTAGACAAGTTGCAGAGGTCCCACACCGCTGCCTCCCATCTCTTGAGACTGCACTCAGTGACTTGGGTCTGAGACTATACAGACATATCCCTCCACCCGGCACAGCCAGCAGACCACAGAGTAACACTGGGAGAATTACTCTGTCAGGGATCTTACTAGACCTGGGCATGGAGATGAAAACCCAAGGCCCAGATGCCTAGTTATAGTAACGTCTATGGCGAAAGTCAACATTTTGCTGCCGGCTGAACCCCAGAATCTCCATAGATCCAGTCTAGATACATAAATTGTGTCTGCAGCACAGAGAAGGGAGATTATCCGAGAGAAATCCAGGAATACAGGACGGGGAACACAGCTCAGGAAAGTGACCAGGGGATTACAGGCTGATATCACCCAGTCCCCGCCCTACTCTGGACCAATCAGTGAGCAGTATGGGTGGAGGAATGGATTTAGTGTTCATGACCCACCTGTGCTGATCTCTGTAGGAGTGTCCTCCTCTATAAATGTCCCCGTTATTCCATCCTCCTCCATAGACTGCTGATCATCCCTCACATACGCCTCTTCTTCTTCTTCTGATTTAACCACAACTTTTATATCTATCAGATCTTCACCCTAAACCAAGAGAATGAGAGAAAATATCATCTGTAAAATATAAACTTTAATATTGTGACATCACATAAAAATTCCACACATTATCTCCACAAGTCCATGTTTTCAATGATCTGTCCCACCAACCTTGTAACAGTGAGGGATGGTGTGACCCTCCTGTGTGGAATCCCGGGAATACAGAGGACGGGTACATCTCTCTGGTGGGTTCCTGGTATTAGGTGGCTCCACCATATCCTTGTGTATTTCTGAAAATTCCTCCATCACTCCATACTCCTCATCCTCCTCTTTATACTCTTCTTTAACAACAATATTATCCCAGAGGCTTGTGCTCTGAAAGATATAATAAAACATTCATTGTAACAAACATTCTGTTTATAAATAAGAACTACCAATAATTGTCAATCACCTACCTGATGATGGTGAGGGATGGTGTGACCTTCCTGTGTGGAATCCCGGGAATACAGAGGACGGGGACATCTCTCTGGTGGGTTCCCATGACTGGATCCATCTGTAGGAAACACACACACTGACTGAATCCATTGTTTCTATGTGTTTATCAGATGATGGGGGATCTAGGTGGATCCTCCGTACTGCTCTCTCCTTTACAATAAAGTCTCCTCTTACCCGGTGATGTGAGGGGCGGCTGATTGTCCATCATGACGTCCTTGTAGAGATCCTTGTGTCCTTCTAAATACTCCCACTCCTCCATGGAGAAATAGACAGTGACACCCTGACACCTTATAGGAACCTGACACACACAATGATACAGTCACCATCCAGACACATCCCTTGTCTGTTACTGGAGAATGTCCCAGAATTCCCGGCACCGCTCACCTCTCCTGTCAGCAGCTCCATCATCTTCTTGGTGACTTCTAGAATCTTCTGCATGTTGTGTCTCTCAGGTTTTAGGGAGTCACATGGAGGCACTGTGATGGTCCTACGATCACCTGACTTCGGAACAGGAAATCTCTGTATTGAGGAACCAATAGGAATATCATGTTATAATCCCAGAATCCTCCTCACCTCTCCGGTCAGGTCTGTGTTTTATTAATAGAGATATGAGTGATGTCATGTGACCTCCCAGAATCCTCCTCACCTCTCCGGTCAGGTCTGTGTTTTATTAATAGAGATGAGTGATGTCATGTGACCTCCCAGAATCCTCCTCACCTCTCCGGTCAGGTCTGTGTTTTATTAATAGAGATAAGAGTGATGTCATGTGACCTCCCAGAATCCTCCTCACCTCTCCGGTCAGAAGGTAGATGATCTCCAGGGTGAGGTTTAATATCCTCTCAGTCATGTATCTCCAGTCCTCCTCCATCCTCGTTGATCATGTGATCTATGCAGGTTTCTCTGTAGATGAATAGAGGATAATTATCTGGACTGTATTGATTGTGCAATCTAACAATGGGGACATAAGCAGTTATTAGTCGGGCTGCCCCCAGTGAGAATTGGCACATATATTGGTTACTCAAGGTTTTATTCGGATAACTATCCATCCAGAAAATCTGCATGCTCATTTGTTCTGTGCAAATTGGACAACACAGTATGTTTTATTTACGCTTGTCTCATTCTTCTAAATGAATGTTCTTTAATTATGAGCAGTAGAAAAATTCTACATTGGGGGCCACTAGATGAAGCCAAGGAGCACAGGAATTCCGTACACCTTATTAACAGGAGATACAGTGTAAGAATGCTGGAGAACACTAGAGGGAATAAGCTAATCACTGGAATCAATGAGTGTCAACATACACGTGTTGTTGAAAAGGTCCCATCTGTTTGCAACCCGCCATCACCTTGTGCGATAAACAGTGTTCACTAAAAGCACCACACGTCCCCCCATCAGCAGAGTAGGAATAAAAGCTAGGCTGTCCATTCACCTCTATCAAAATACTACAAAGATAGAGAGACCTAATATGAGAGGCAGAGTTGCTGCACAGGGATATAGTAAGAGACGAGCAGTTGCTGCACGGAAAGATAGATGGTGAGTAGTTGCTGCATGGGGAGATAGTAGGGGGAGAGCAGTTGCTGCATGGGGGGATATTATGGGGAGGGCATTTGCTGCACGGGGATAGAAGGGGGAGAGCAGGGGAGAGAAGTTGCTGTATGGGGAGATAATAGGGGGAGAGCAGGTGCTGCACGGGGGGTAGTAGGGGAGCGCGGTTGCTGCATGGGAAGATAGTAGGGGGAGAGCAGTTGCTGCAACGGGGGATAGTTGGGGGAGAGCAGTTGCTGCATGGGGGGATACTACGGGGAGGGCAGTTGCTGCACGGGGATAGAAGGGGGAGAGCAGTTGCTGCACGAGGGGATAGTAGGGGAGAGCAGTTGCTGCATGGGGAGATAATAGGGGGAGAGCAGTTGCTGCACGGGGGATAGAAGGGGAGAGCAGTTGCTGCATGGGGAGATAATAGGGGGAGAGCAGTTACTGCATGGGGGGATAGTTGGGGGAGAGCAGTTGCCGCAAGACATAACAGTGTTAAGGCTGTACAAACTAGAAGCAGGGTACATCTGCTGACCAATACAGGACAGCACACAGAGGAGGAAGATGACTGGCTGGACAAGTGACCAATCATCTCCAACTCCTTCAAAACTGTATGGTGATATCTCATTATATTATAAATATTCACACAAGACCTGTATTATCATAATTTATTAATGCACGCAGTAAAGCACCATGATCACACCCTAATAAAATTTAAAAATGATGTTGGATTGAGGAGGATGAAGCAGACCCCATTCAGGAGAGGTTATCATCTCTTAACTCGGAATACCATCTGATCTCCCAATTAGAGGCTGATCTGTTCATTCTTCATTAACAATATGCTACATTATACAATGTTGTAAAAAAGTATTTGCCCCTTCCTGATTTTTTTTTTGCATACATTTCACTTGCCACCCCTAGGCCTGATTACTGCCAGTCCTGTTGAATCAAGAAATTACTTAAATAGACCTTGGCTGACAAAACAAAGCATGCTAAAAGAACTCAAAAAGCAACACATCATGCCATGATCTAAAGAAATTCAAGAACAGATGAGAAACAAAGTAATTGACGTACCAGTCTGGAAAGGGTTACAAAGCCATTTCTAAGGCTTTGGGACTCCAGCAAACCACGGTGAGAGCCATTATCCACATATGGAGAAAACTTGGAATGGTGGTGAACCTTCCCATGAGGGACCGGCCTATCAAAATTACTGCAAGAGCCCAACGACAATTCATCCAAGAGGTCATAAAAGTACCCAGAACAACATCTATAGAACTGCAGGCCTCACTTGCTTCAGTTAATGTCAGTGTTCAGTTTTCAACAAGAAGAAAGAGACTGGTCAAAAATGGAATCCATGGAAGAGTTCCAAGGCCAAAGCCACTGCTGATCAAAAAGAACACAAAGGCTTGTGTCACATTTTCCAAAACAAATCTTGATTATCCACAAGACTTTTGAGCAAATATTTTGTGGACTGATGAGACAAAAGTTGAACTTTTTGGAAGGCGTGCATCCCATTACATCTAGCGTAAAACTAACACAGCATTTCATAAAAAGAACATCATACCAACAGTCACACATGGTGGTGATAGTGTGATGGTCTGGGGTTTTTTTGCATCTTCAGGACCTGGAGGACTTGATAGAACCATGAATTCTGCGCTCTACCAGAAAATCCTGAAGGAGAATATACGACCAGGAGGACTTGCCATAATTGATGGAACCATGATAGTGTGATGTTCTGGGGTTGCTTTGCATCTTCAAAACCTGGAGGACTTTCCATAATTGATGGAACCATGATAGTGTGATGTTCTGGGGTTGCTTTGCAGCTTAAGGACCTGGAGGACTTGCCATAATTGATGGAACCATGAAAGTGTGATGTTCTGGGGTTGCTTTGCAGCTTCAGGACCTGGAGGACTTGCCATAATTGATGGAACCATGAAAGTATGATGTGCTGGGGTTGCTTTGCAGCTTCAGGACCTGGAGGACTTGCCATAATTGATGGAACCATGAAAGTGTGATGTTCTGGGGTTGCTTTGCAGCTTCAGGACCTAGAGGACTTGCCATAATTGATGGAACCATGAAAGTGTGGTGTTTTGGGGTTGCTTTGCATCTTCAGGACCTGGAGGACTTGCCATAATTGATGGAACCATGATAGTGTGATGTTCTGGGGTTGCTTTGCATCTTCAGGACCTGGAGGACTTGCCATAATTGATGGAACCATGAATTCTGCGCTCCACCAGAAAATCCTGAAGGAGAATGTATGACCAGGAGGACTTGCCATAATTGATGGAACCATGATAGTGTGATGTTCTGGGGTTGCTTTGCATCTTCAGGACCTGGAGGACTTGCCATAATTGATGGAACCATGATAGTGTGAGGTTCTGGGGTTGCTTTGCAGCTTCAGGACCTGGAGGACTTGCCATAATTGATGGAACCATGAAAGTGTGATGTTCTGGGGTTGCTTTGCAGCTTCAGGACCTGGAGGACTTGCCATAATTGATGGAACCATGAATTCTGCGCTCTACCAGAAAATCCTGAAGGAGAATGTATGACAAGGAGGAGTTGCCATAATTGATGGAACCATGATAGTGTGATGTTCTGGGGTTGCTTTGCATCTTCAGGACCTGGAGGACTTGCCATAATTGATGGAACCATGATAGTGTGAGGTTCTGGGGTTGCTTTGCAGCTTCAGGACCTGGAGGACTTGCCATAATTGATGGAACCATGAAAATGTGGTGTTCTGGGGTTGCTTTGCAGCTTCAGAACCTGGAGGACTTGCCATAACTGATGGAACCATGATAGTGTGGTGTTCTGGGGTTGCTTTGCAGCTTCAGAACCTGGAGGACTTGCCATAACTGATGGAACCATGAAAGTGTGGTGTTCTGGGGTTGCTTTGCATCTTCAGGACCTGGATGACTTGCCATAACTGATGGAACCATGAAAGTGTGATGTTCTGGGGTTGCTTTGCATCTTCAGGACCTGGAGGACTTGCCATAACTGATGGAACCATGATTGTGTGATGTTCTGGGGTTGCTTTGCAGCTTCAGAACCTGGAGGACTTGCCATAATTGAAGGAACTATGAAAGTGTGATGTTCTGGGGTTCCTTTGCATCTTCAGGACCTGGAGGACTTGCCATAATTGATGGAACCATGAATTCTGCGCTCTACCATAAAATCCTGAAGGAGAATGTACGACCAGGAGGACTTGCCATAATTGATGGAACCATGATAGTGTGATGTTCTGGGATTGCTTTCCATCTTCAGGACCTGGAGGACTTGCCATAATTGGTGGAACCATGATAGTGTGATGTTCTGGGGTTGCTTTGCAGCTTCAGAACCTGGATGACTTGCCATAATTGATGGAACCATGAAAGTGTGATGTTCTGGGATTGCTTTGCATCTTCAGGACCTGGAGGACTTGCCATAATTGATGGAACCATGAATTCTGCGCTCTACCAGAAAATCTTGAAGGAGAATGTCCGGCCATCCGTTCCTGACCTCAAGCTCAAGAGCATTTGGGTTATGCAGGAGGACAATGAAATACACCAGAAAAATGAAGGTTTTGGAGTGGCCCGGTCAAAGTCAGGACCCAAATCCGATTGAGATGCTGTGGCATGACCTTAAACAAGGCAGTTCATGCTGGAAAACCCTCCAAATGTGGCCGAATTAAAACAGTGGGCCAAAATCCCTCCACAGCAATGTGAAAGACTCATTGCCAGTATTCACAAACCCTTGATTGCAGTTGATGCCGCCAAGGGTGGAGCAACCAGTTATTATGTTTTTCGCATAGGACCAGCCAGGTCACACAGCTTTCTTCCTCTTAATAAATTAAATCATTATTTAAAAACTGCATTTTGTATTTACTTGGGTTGTCTGTGTAATAATAAAATTTGTTTGATGATCCGAACCATTTAAGTGTGACAAATATGCAAAAAAAAACCCCAAGAAGGGGGCAAATACTTTTTCACAACACTGTACCTCATAGCCCATAAGCTTTGGCTACAGTAAAACTATTTTTTTTTTTCTCACTACACCACCTTATGGAACAATCAACACCTGAAATCAATAAACTACAGTTTTGGATTATGGCAGAAAAGAGGTAAAATTGTTAGCACTTTCCACTGGCAGTGCTTGGGTTGCTGGTTCGAATCCCAACCACGGCACCACCTGCCTGGAGTTTGCATGTTCTCCCTGTGCCTGCGTGGGTTTCCTCCGGGTACTCCAGTTTCCTCCCACACTCCAAAGACATGCTGGGAGGATAATTGGTTCCTGTCTAAATTGGCCCTAGTATGTGTATGTATGAATGAATTACAGTGAGGAACAGAAGTATTTGAACACCCTGCGATTTTGCAAGTTCTCCCACTTAGAAATCATGGAGGGGTCTGACATTCACATTGCAGGTGCATTCCCACTCTGAGAGACAGAATTAAAAAAAAAATTCAGGAACTCACATTGTATGATTTGTAAAGAATGTATTTGTCTTGCACTGCTGAACATAAGTATTAGAACTCCGAAGAAACAGCAAGAATTCTGGCTCTCAAAGACCTGTTACTGTGCCTTTAAAAAGTCCACCTCTACTCCACTCATTCATCTAACTTAGTAGCACCTGTCTGAGCTCTTTAAAGACACCTGTCCACCCCACAGTACGTCAGACGCCAACTACTACCATGGGCAAGACCAATGAGCTGTCAAAAGACACCGGAGACAAAATTGTGGACCTCCAGAAGGCTGGAAAGGGCTACGGGGCAATTGCCAAGCAGCTTGGTGAAAATAGATCAACTGTTGGAGCAATTGTTAGAAAATGGAAGAGGCTGAAGACGACTGTCAGTCTCCCTCGGACTGGGGCTCCATGCAAGATGTCACCTCGTGGGGTATCACTGATGATAAGAAAGGTGAGGAATCAGCCCAGAACTACAAGGGAGGAGCTGGTCAATGACATGAAGAGAGCTGGGACCACAGTTTCAAAGGTCACTGTCAGTACAACACTACGCCGTCATGGTTTCAAATCATGCATTGCACGGAAGGTTCCCCTGCTCAAGTCATCACATGTCCAGGACCGTCTGAAGTTTGCCAAGGACAATCTGGATGATCCAGAGGAGGCATGGGAGAAAGTCATGTGGTCAGATGAGACCAAAGTAGAACTTTTTTGTCTAAACTTCACTCGTCGTGTTTGGAGGAAAAAGAAGGATGAATTGCATCCCAAGAACACCATCCCTACTGTGAAGCATGGGGGTGGTAACATCATGCTTTGGGGGTGCTTTTCTGCGAAGGGGACAGGACAACTGCACTGTATTAAGGAGAGGATGAATGGGGCCATTTATTGTGAGATTTTGAGCAACAACCTCCTTCCCTCAGAGCATTGAAGATGGGTCGTGGCTGGGTCTTCCAACATGACAACGACCCGAAGCACACAGCCAGGAGAACCAAGGAGTGGCTCCGTAAGAAGCATATCAAGGTTGTGGAGTGGCCTAGCCAGTCTCCAGACCTAAATCACATAGAACATCTTTGGAGGGAGCTGAAACTCTGTGTTGCTCAGCGACAGCCCCGAAACCTGACAGATCTAGAGGAGATCTGTGTGGAGGAGTCGGCCAAAATCCCTGTTGCAGTGCAAACCTGGTCAGGAACTACAGGAAACGTCTGACCTCTGTAATTGCAAACAAAGGCTTCTGTACCAAATATTAACACTGATCTTCTCAGGGGTTCAAATACTTCTGTTCAGCCGTGCAAGACAAATACATTCTTTACAAATCATACAATGGGATTTCCTGCATTTTTTTTTTAATTCTGTCTCTCAGGGTGGGAATGCACCAACAATGTGAATGTCAGACCCCTCCATGATTTCTAAGTGGGAGAACTTGCAAAATCGCAGGGGGTTCAAATACTTCTGTTCCTCACTGTAGGGACCTTAGATTGTACACCCCTTGAGGGTTAGGAACTGATGGGAATGGTCCATATGTAAAGTGCTGCACAGGGTGGATTTGATTGAAATCACTAGTGAAAACACTTGACTTAAATCACATCATCATTTTTAAAGAGCAACTGTCATCCCTGTCCTGCAGTGGCTCCCCCTCTGACCCGCTGTCGACTCACCGACAGTCCCATTCACTTTAATGGGATGGCTGGTGATGCGGCAGTGATGCAACAAGGTGAGGGACGTGGTGGCAGCAGGGAAGTAGATGCCCAATAACGGGTGCTGCCATGATGGATCTAAAAGTAAAGTGCAGCTGATAACCGGTAACTGTATTTACTCTGTGATCTGTTGTGTCATTGGACACGGCTGATCACGTGGTAAAAGGCCGCTGTGATTGGCCTTTTACCTCATCACATGATCAGCTGTGTCTTTCTTTCTTGCTATTTGAATCTTATAAAATAAAGACAAACATATTCCAATCCCCCGAAATATCCCCCCATCCCCCGACACTGATAAAAGTTGTATGTTAATATAGACTGGTGAGGTGAGAAGGTGACCCATCTCCACAATGAGGAGAATGTCCCGGCCCCGGAAGTGGGGGAATGTTGTGCCCCTGAAGGGGTTAATCTGGGTTCCCACACTATATATGTGTGTATCATCATCTGCTGGAGATAAAAGACGTCACAGTGACTATGGAGGAAGAGGACGGACGTGACTATGGAGGAAGAGGACGGACGTGACTATGGGGGAAGAGGACGGACGTGACCTCGGGGGAAGAGGACGGACGTGACCTCGGGGGAAGAGGACGGACGTGACCGCGGAGGAAGAGGACGGACGTGACCGCGGAGGAAGAGGACGGACGTGACCGCGGAGGAAGAGGACGGACGTGACCGCGGAGGAAGAGGACGGACGTGACCGCGGAGGAAGAGGACGGACGTGACCGCGGAGGAAGAGGACGGACGTGACCGCGGAGGAAGAGGACGGACGTGACCGCGGAGGAAGAGGACGGACGTGGTTATGGAGGAAGAGGACGGACGTGACTATGGAGGAAGAGGACGGATGTGACTATGGAGGAAGAGGACGGATGTGACTATGGAGGAAGAGGACGGACGTGACTGCGGAGGAAGAGGACGGACGTGACCGCGGAGGAAGAGGACGGACGTGACCGCGGAGGAAGAGGACGGACGTGACCGCGGAGGAAGAGGACGGACGTGACCGCGGAGGAAGAGGACGGACGTGACCGCGGAGGAAGAGGACGGACGTGACCGCGGAGGAAGAGGACGGACGTGGTTATGGAGGAAGAGGACGGACGTGACTATGGAGGAAGAGGACGGATGTGACTATGGAGGAAGAGGACGGATGTGACTATGGAGGAAGAGGACGGACGTGACTACGGAGGAAGAGGACGGACATGACGGGGGGTTACTGGGTGTAAATAGGAAATAACATCTTATTACCTCCTCTGCTGCCACTTCTACCAACGTCTCCCCTCTTCTTCCTCCCACCTCACCTCGGCTCTTCCTGTCTGTACCTGACATCACTTCCTGTCTCTCATAGAGACTTCCTGTCTGGGTAGAAGTGAGATCCCCACCTTGTGGAGCTCAGAGGAACTGCAGCCCCGAGAAGCATCTGGTAGTGTGACCCCGGCCTTGTGCTGTGTGTGTATGGACTGTAGATCTTTATTGTTCCATTACCGGCTACTGCATTCCAGATCTAGAATCCTCACGGACAGCGTAACCTTCACCCCTGTGGTCAAAAACTGAAACTATGATGAACTCTGAAGATTTATTAAACATGCAAGGGGCAGTGTAAATAAAGGGAGACAATACAGCAAGGATACAGTTCAATACAAGAGGGATAGGAGGGCCCTGCTCCTGGGAGCTTACAATCTAAGAGGGAGGGGCTAGTGGTACAAAAGGTAATAACTGTGGGGGATGGACTGGTAGGAGGAGTAGAAGATTAATAGCCAGGATAGGCTTCCCTGAAGAGAGAGGTTTTCAGAGATCGCCTAAAAGTGAGCAGAGTAAGCGATAGTCTGATAGATTGGGGTAGAGAATTCGAGAGGATGGGGGAGGCTCTGGAGAAGTCCTGTAGATGAGCATGGGAGGAGGAGACAAGGGAGTTGGAAAGCAGGAGGTCGTGGGAGGAGCAAAGGGTACGGTTTGGGTGATATTCAGAGACAAGATTGGTGATGTAATTTGGGGCAGAGTTATAAATGGCTTTATATGTTATTGTTAATGTTTTGAATTTTATTCGTTGGGCAATGGGAAGCCAGTGGAGGGATTGGCAGAGAGGGGTGGAGGACACTGAGTGGAGGCCAGTGGAGGGATTGGCAGAGAGGGGTGGAGGACACTGAGTGGAGGCCAGTGGAGGGATTGGCACAGAGGGGTGGAGGACACTGAGTGGAGGCCAGTGGAGGGATTGGCAGAGAGGCGTGGAGGACACTGAATGGAGGCCAGTGGAGGGATTGGCAGAGAGGGGTGGAGGACACTGAATGGAGGCCAGTGGAGGGATTGGCAGAGAGGGGTGGAGGACACTGAGTGGAGGCCAGTGGAGGGATTGGCAGAGAGGGGTGGCAGATACAGAACGGTTAGTAAGATGGATGAGTCTGACAGCAGCATTCATGATAGACTGAAGAGGGGATAGCCTGCGATGAGGTCAGCCAATGAAGAGGGAGTTACAATAGTCAAGGTGAGAGATAACAAGGGAGTGAATAAGTTGCTTAGTGGTTTCCGAGGTTAGGAACGGGCGTATCTTGGAGATGTTGTGGAGGTGAAGTCTACAAGATTTGGACAGTGATTGGATTTGGAGCTGAAAGGACAGAAGGGAGTCTAGGATTACACCTCGTACCCTGGCATGAGGGGAGGGACTGATGGTTGTATTATTGATCTTGATGAAGTCAGGGGAGGGGGCATGGGCTGGAGGGAATAGTATGAGCTCCGTTTTGGAAAGATTGAGTTTGAGGAAGTGGAATGACATCCATGCCGATATGTCACTTAGTAGGTTAGTAATGTGAGAGGAGACTGAAGGGGTGAGGTGAGGGGTAGAAAGATAGATTTGTGTGTCATCAGCATAGAGATGGTACTTAAAGCCATGGGAGTTTATCAAGTGACTAAGGGAGGAGGTGTAGATGGAGAAGAGAAGGGGTCCAAGGACAGAACATTGAGGGACCCCTACAGAAAGAAGGAGTGGAGAGGAGGAGACTGAGTTATAGGTAACGCTGAAGGAGCGCTGCGATAGGTAGGAGGAGAACCAGGAGAGAGCAGAGTCTTGGAGGCCAAGAGAGTGGAGTTCTTTGAGGAGGAGAAGGGGATGGTCAAGCCGCATAGATGTCAAGTAGTAAGAGTATGGAGTAGTGGCCATTGTTTGGGATGAGTACGGAGTAGTGGCCATTGGTTGGGATGAGTACGGAGTAGTGGCCATTGGTTGGGATGTGTACGGAGTAGTGGCCATTGGTTGGGATGAGTACGGAGTAGCGACCATTGGCTGGGATGAGTACGGAGTAGTGGTCATTGGTTGGGATGAGTACGGAGTAGTGGCCATTGGTTTTAGCAGTTAGTAGATCATTAGTGAGTTTTAGTAGGGTGGTTTCAGTGGAGTGTAGTGAGCAAAAGCCAGACTGTAAAGGGTCCAAGAAGGTTGTTGTCAGTGAGGTGGGAGCTCAGGTGATTGTAGACTAAGCGTTCTAAGAGTTTAGAGGTAAATGGCAGCAGGGAGATGGGTCTTAAGTTGTTCAGGTTGGTGGGGTCCAGGGAGGGCTTTTTAAGTATGGGAGTGATGTGCGCATGCTTTATAGGGGAGGGGAAGGCACCAGTAGAGAGGGAAAGATTGAAGATGTGAGTGAGGGAGCATAGGATGGAAGAAGAGGGTGACCGTAGTAGTTGTGAAGGGAAAGGATCCAGGGGGCAGGTAGTGAGACGGGCTTCTGAGAAAACCTTAGTGACCTCTTCGGTAGTAGCGAGCTCAAAAGAGGAAAGTGTTGAGGGAGATTTAGTATAAGGTATGCTAAGTGGGATGGATGTCTGTGCAGTGGAGATGCCCCTACGAATTGTGTCAATCTTGTTTTTGAAATGATTAGCAATCTCGTGAGCAGTGAGTGAGGTACTGGGTGGAGGTGGAGAAAGTAGAGAGTTAAAAGTAGAGAAGAGACGAGGACTGGATGACAAGCTATTGATGAGAGTGACAAAGTAGGCTTGTTTGGCAGCATGGAGGGAGGAATTGTATGTTAAGAAAGCAGATTTATATCGGGTGAACGCTTGTTGAGATTTGGTTTTACACCACATTAGCTCCAGCGCACGACTATGTCGTTTAAGATTTCTGGTGTTGTCAGTCTGCCACGGATGTAATTGTCGTGGCCTGATACTTTGTATTCTTAGAGGAGCAAGTGAGTCTAGTGTGGATGAAAGTGAACTGTTGTAGACAGCTGTGGCCAGGTCAGGGCAGGACAGGGGAGAGAGTCTGTCATAGAGGCAGTCATTTGCAGAGTGGAAAGGAGAAGGGTTCAAGTTGTGAAGGTTTCTGCAGGTAATTGTTGGCTGCTTGGAGGAATAGGTTAGTAGAGTTTCTACCAGCGATTCTTCCACAAGAGGGAGAGGTACAGGTAGGGGTGCCACCTCATCCCCTTAAACCCAAACACATATTACTGACACAGGTTCTGAGGCTGATTTGCTGCAGGTAAGGCTCTAGGTGAGTTTAATGACCACCTTAATCAGCCACAGAACCTGTGTAATTATTATGTGTTCAGGTTTAAAGGGATGAGGTGGCAACCCTAGGTACAGGACATGTCATTCTTGTTGGCTCAAAAGAAATTAAGATGGAGGATGACCTTTCCCAGAAATCTCTGGACTCTCTGACCCTCCCATAATAATTAAACAAAAGGCATTAATGACATTTGGCCACTGGATGACGCTAGCCCATTGATAACAGAAACAATACATGGGCAGCACAGTGGCTAAATGGTTAGCACTTCCGCCTGGCAGTACTCGGGTTGTTGGTTTGAATCCCAACCACAGCACCTCCTGCCTGGAGTTTGCATGTTCTCCCTGTGCCTGCGTGGGTTTCCTCCGGGTACTCCGGTTTCCTCCCACTCTCCACAGACATGCTGGTCGGTTAATTGGATCCTGTCTAAATTGTCCCTAGTATGTGTATGTATAAATGGGAGTTAGGGACCTTAGATTGTACGCCCCTTGAGGGTCAAGGACTGATGTGAATGTACAATATATATGTAAAGCGCTGCGTAAATTGACGGTGATACATAAGTATCTGAAATAAATAAATAATAAAATAAACAGACCTGACAACAAGGAGTTTTAAGCCCCTTTCAGATGGGGTGGATCCATCAATGTGATCCACCTGCTCAGCAGGGGATCTCTCCGCTGAGCAGTCAGGTGACAGGTCTGTGTCCGCTCCACTGCTGCAGAGAACGGGCACAGACACAGCCCACTGATTTCAATGGCACGGTTGGATGGAAACAGACCGGCTGTCCGTTTTCACCCGATTGTCATCTGAACCGCTGGACAGATGGGGAACGGATCCCCATTAATCCGTTTTTGAAGTACAGGATCGGATCGGATGCCGGCGGGTGTAAGAGGACTATTGTGCATCCAAACCGTGAGATTGGTCAGAGACTCATTGGTATCATTTTGTGCATTGCCAGACTAGGTCTTGGTCACAGAGTGAATGGTGATGCTGCTCATACTATGTGGAACTCTCATCTCTATTATGGACATTTTCTTCAGCTTCCTTCTCTTCTTAGTAAATATGATAGAAATCTTCACAATGCTATAGAAGAGGTTGGGGCCCGGAGTAGTCATGGAAAGGCCCAGCACCCCAATAGTAGAGGAAGAGGTGGTCTGGTGACATCGAGAAGAAGACTCCGGTCAGTCTCTGGATCTCCATCATTGGAAACATGGCGAGACAACAAATACTCCAGGATGGTGGAGGAGCTCTTGGTGTCAGTGTGGAAATGGACAGAACACGGGAGGATGACACTGAAAGAACAATACGGCTTCATTCTACGATATGTCAAGGAGAGAACGGTGCAGGAGAGACTTTTCTCACTAATAAATATCAGTAGAAGACCCGGAGAAAGCCTGTTCTGTGTTCTGAAAGAGCCGATGGAACAGTTCTCCTTGTGGGTTCTTATTATTACTCTATAGCTAGTGACTATGACTGTCATGGTTCTAATACTCTACTTTACCTGACCACTGCACTCTATACACAGGGCTGTATATGACATGGTCCTGAGCACTGCACTCTATACACAGGGCTGTATATGACATGTTCCTGACAACTGCACTCTATACACAGGACTGTATATGACATGCTCCTGACCACTGCACTCTATACACAGGGCTCTATATGACATGCTCCTGACCACTGCACTCTATACACAGGACTGTATATGACATGCTCCTGACCACTGCACTCTATACACAGGGCTGTATATGACATACTCCTGACCACTGCACTCTATACACAGGGCTGTATATGACATGGTCCTGAGCACTGCACTCTATACACAGGGCTGTATATGACATGCTCCTGACAACTGCACTCTATACACAGGACTGTATATGACATGCTCCTGACCACTGCACTCTATACCCAGGACTGTATATGACATCCTCTTGAACACTGTACTTTATATGCCTGGGTGTATGACCACTGAACTCTGTACACTGAGCTATATATGATATACTCCTGACCACTGCACTCTGTACACTAAGCTATATAGAATATATTCCTGACCACTGAATTCTGTACACGGAGATATATATGGTATATTTCTGACCACTGCACTCTTTACACTGAGCTATATATAATAAACTCCTGACTTCTGAACTCTGTACACTGAGCTATATATGATATAGTTCTGACCACTGTACACTGAGCTATATTGTAATGGCAACTTTGGGAATTGCAGGTAAAACTCCGGACACGAACTTGAGGAAAACAAGCTTTATTAACCATCTGGTGACCTATCATCTTACAGGGTATACATATCAGCAATTATGTCACAATGCATATATTTCCTCTTTCACTTTCCATACATTTAAAAGACTTTCTAAGCAGTGCAGGATCATGGCCTTGCTACATTATCTTCAGCTGAAAATAAGGGTGCCAGCTACAGACTGGAACACATTATTTCACAGGAAATAAGGGAGGGGGGAAGCGAGTTGATGACCTTGGTTTGCAAACAGATTTTGTTAGAAATGTTAAAACTTAAGGGGAACTCTACAATATTTGGGTGCTGCCACAATATATAATATTCTCCTGGCCACTGAACTCTGTACACTGAGCTATATATGATATAGTTCTGACCACTGCACTTTTTATACTTGCTGTATATGATATATTCCTGCTCACTGCACTCTGTACCCTGAGCTATATATGATATAGTTCTGACCACTGCACTCTATACACTGAGCTATATATGATATACTCCTGACCACTGCACTCTGTACACTGAGCTATATATGATATACTCCTGACCACTGCACTTTGTATACTTGCTGTATATGATATACTCCTGCTCACTGAACTCTGTACACTGAGCTATATGATATAATTCTGACCACTGCACTTTGTATACTTGCTGTATATGATATACTCCTGCCCACTGCACTCTGTACCCTGAGCTATATATGATATACTCCTGCCCACTGCACTCTGTACACTGAGCTATATATGATATAGTTCTGACCAATGCACTTCGAATACTTGCTGTATATGATATACTCCTAGAAGCATTTTTTTTTTCATCATCGCACCGACACAATTATTTTTTCCGTCAATACATTTTTTATTACAAATTAACTTTTAACAAGACTGCAGAGAAAAATAGACCTCTAAGTGTTTTTGAAACCCTACATCATAAAATGTACTCAGTCAATGAAAGGTGATGACTTCATTTTTATTCTTCTCCTGCCATCAATGGCCAACCAGGTCCAACACTTCATTCATGTCTTTGGTGACCTCTGATCTCCTTATGAACTGTTCCTTCCATGATGAAGATCAGCCATGGAGTATATCTGAGGTGTATATCAGGGTGTGCTTCTTCCCCACATGAGAGCTGGGATGTTCAGCAATATTCATCTAGAAAACATTTCCCACACTCAAGGCACTAATACACCTCCAGGGTTGTGTGGGATCTCTGATGTAGAGTAAGACAGGACTTCAGTGAGGAACATTTCCCTCACTCAGGACAGGAAAGTGGCTTCTCCACCGTGTGAAATCTCTGATGTCTGTAAAGACTGGACTTTTGTGAAAAGCATTTCCCGCCCTCAGGACAGGAAAGTAGCTTCACGCCCTGTGTGAGATCTCTGATGTCTGTACAGATTAGACTTCCCTGAAAAACATTTCCAGCACTCAGGACAGGAATACGGTTTCTCCCCTGTGTGAGATCTCTGATGTGTGACAAGATCTGATTTTTGTGCAAAAAACTTCCCGCACTCAGAACAGGAATATGGCTTCTCACCCGTGTGCCATTTCTGGTGTCGGTAAAGAGACGACTTATCTGAAAAACATTTCCCACACTCGGGACAGGAAAATGGCTTCTCCCCCATGTGAGAACTTTGATGTTTACCAAGATGTGATTTATTTCCAAAACATTTTCCACACTCAGGACAGGAATACGGCTTTTCCCCCGTGTGAGATCTCTGATGAATGGAAAGAGTGGATTTTCTTGAAAAACATTTCCCGCACTCAGGACAGGAATGTGGTTTCTCACCCGTGTGCTGTCTTAGATGATCATAAAGATGTGCCTTCTCTGAAAAACATTTCTTGCACTCAGAACAAGAAAACGGCTTCTCCCCTGTGTGAGACCTTAGATGCGTGAAAAGACGTGATCTATTTACAAAACATTTCCCGCATTCAGAACAGGAATATGGCTTCTCACCTGTGTGAGACCTCTGATGTCGGTAGAGATTGGATGTCTTTGAAAAACAATTCCCACACTCAGGACAGGAATATGGCTTGGCACCTGTGTGAGTTCTTTTATGTTCATTAAGATTGGATTTAGAATGGAAACCCTTCCTGCACTCAGTACAGGAGAACCTCTTCCCTGTTGGAAGGCCGGCCCGGTCCCGCACAGTCTGAGGTTCCTCAGGATACGAGGAATCTGATGGTCCATCTACACTGTGTGGTGCCGGATAGAGATTGGAGGGAGCCGGGTTTTCTCCTGGACTATACTGTGTGATGTCCTCATCTTCTACTTTCCAGTCTGGAGACAAAGTGAGACAATCCTCGGAGGTTTTCCTCATCTCCCGGCCATGGACTAAAATACAAAGACAAAGAGGATTACTAAACAGGAGCTGATTGGTTCCCCCAAACCAGGACTCTGCCCACATCAGGCAGCTTGGTCTCTGAGGAGCTTACAATTCCACCCTCAAGGGAACTAGGAAATGGCTCCTCTGATCTCCTACCAGGTCATTTCTTTATTCATGGACCTTAGTCAGAGAGTGAGGAAACAACCAGAACTGTCTTTTATAGGAGGGACAGTGATGATGGGATTATAGGACGAGGGTTCCCACCCCCTCTATCACTCATCACCATCTTCCCAACACAAGAAGTACTGCACTTCCTTATTTAGTCCATGTTTTGGTCATGAAGAACAGCAGGGCTGAGCCCCACCAGAGGTCAGAGAGTGAGGATAGGGGGAGAACAACCAAGATGAAGACTGGACTGATCCTGAAGACCACCATCATTGGGTTATAGTCCCCACCCTACCCTGGACCAATCAGTGAGCAGTATGGGTGGAGGAATGGATTTAGTGTTCATGACCCACCTGTGCTGATCTCTGTAGGAGTGTCCTCCTCTATAAATGTCCCCGTTATTCCATCCTCCTCCATAGACTGCTGATTATCCCTCACATACGCCTCTTCTTCTTCTGATTTAACCTCAACTTTTATATCTATCAGATCTTCACCCTAAACCAAGAGAGTGAGAGAAAATATCATCTGTAAAATATAAGCTTTAATATTGTGACATCACATTAAAAAAAACTCCACATCATCTCCATGTATCCATGTTCCACATGCTCCATCCCACCAACCTTGAAACAGTGAGGGATGGTGTGATCTTCCTGTGTGGAATCCTGGGAATACAGAGGATGGGGACATCTCTCTGGTGGGATCATGGTATTAGGTGGCTCCATCATATCCTTGTGTCCTTCTGAAAACCCCACCATCACTGCATACTCCCTATCCTCTTCTTTAAATTCCTCCTTGACAACGATATTATAATCTCTAAAGTTTCCATTCTGAATAAAAAATAAAAACATTTATTGTAATACTTGTGTATAAATCACAGCCACAAATAGCTGTCAATCTACCTGATGATGGTGAGGGATGGTGTGACCTTCCTGTGTGGAATCCCGGGAATACAGAGGATGGAGACATCTCTCTGGTGGGTTCCCATGACTGGATCCATCTGTAGGAAACACACACACTGACTGAATCCATTGTTTCTATGTGTTTATCAGATGATGGGGGATCTAGGTGGATCCTCCGTACTGCTCTCTCCTTTACAATAAAGTCTCCTCTTACCCGGTGATGTGAGGGGCGGCTGATTGTCCATCATGATGTCCTTGTAGAGATCCTTGTGTCCTTCTAAATACTCCCACTCCTCCATGGAGAAATAGACAGTGACACCCTGACACCTTATAGGAACCTGACACACACAATGATACAGTCACCATCCAGACACATCCCTTGTCTGTTACTGGAGAATGTCCCAGAATTCCCGGCACCGCTCACCTCTCCTGTCAGCAGCTCAGTGATCTCTCTGGTGACTTCTAGAATCTTCTTCTTCTTTCTCTCTTCTATCAGGGAGGGAGGTGGAGGCAATGTGATGTCATATGATCTCCAGACTTCACAGGAGGAAAACTCTAGATATGAACATGAATAGTAAAATCAAATGACATTCCCAGAATCCTCCTCACCTCTTTGGTCAGGTCTCAATTTTATTATAGCCCCACTTTTGGCTGATGTAAAATTATCCTACACAGGACCCCTCCAACTATGTAGGCTAAAAGCTGATCACAGGCATTCTGACATCATTACATACAATGCAGGACCAACTCTGCCCCAAATTATATCACCAATCTTGTCTCCAAATATCACCCAAACTGTACTCTCCACTCTTTGCACGACTTCCTGCTCTCTAGCTCGCTTGTCTCCTCCTCCCATGCTCATCTCCAGGACTTCTCCAGAGCTTCCCCCATCCTCTAGAACTCTCTATGACTATCGCCTACTCTGCCCACTTTTAGGTGATCTCTTCAGCATATTCTGCCCTCAGCTAACAATAGAATCTTCTATTCCTCAAACAAGTTCCATCCCCCACAGTTATTACCTTTTGTACCACTAGCCCCTCCCTCTTAGATTGTAAGCTCCCAGGATCAGGGCCCTCCTAACCCTCTTGTATCGAACTGTGTTGTTGCTGTATTGTCTCCTGTTATTATTATTATACAGGATTTATATATAACAGTCCTGCTTTGCCAGTGAGGATACTAAGGGTCTGCCCACATTTTAAGAACATCGGAAAAAAGGTAAAGGAGCCGGATGGAGGGACGTTGTGAAGAGGAGCTGTGAGGTCAGTGTGATGTCATAGGATTCTCTGACTCTGGATTGAGGGACATTGGGAGGAGGAGCTGTGAGGTCAGTGTGATGTCATAGGATTTTCTGACTCTGGAAGGAGCAACATTGGGAGGAGGAGCTGTGAGGTCAGTGTGATGTCATAGGATGTTCTGACGCTGGAAGGAGCAACATTGGGAGGAGGAGCTGTGAGGTCAGTGTGATGTCATAGGATGGTTGGAGGGACATTGGGAGGAGGGGCTGCGAGGTCAGTGTGATGTCATAGGATTCTCTGACTCTGGATAGAGGGACATTGCAAGATGAAGCTGCGAGGTCGGTGTGATGTCATAGGATTCTCAAACTCTGGTTGGAGGAACATTGGGAGGTGCGCTCTTATTATTATTATTATACAGGATTTATGTGGCGCCAACAGTTTGCTCAGCGCTTTACAATATAACGGAGACAATACAGTTCAATACAAGAGGGTTAGGAGGGCCCTGTTCCTTGGAGCTTACAATCTAGGAGGGAGGGGCTGGCGGTACAAAAGGTAGTAACTGTGGGGGATGGACTGGTTGGAAGAGTAGAAGATTCCATTATTAGCTGAGGACAGGATAGGCTTCCCTGAAGAGAGAGGTTTTCAGAGATCGCCTAAAAATGGGCAGAGTAGGAGATAGTCGTATAGATTGGGGTAGAGAGTTCTAGAGAATGGGGGAGGCTCTGGAGAAGTCCTGGAGACAAGCATGGGAGGAGGAGACAAGGGAGCTAGAGAACAGGTGGTTGTGGGAGGAGCAGAAAGTACGGTTTGGGTTATATTTGGAGACAGGATTGGTGATGTAATTTGGGGCAGAGTTATAAATGGCTTTATACGTTATTGTTAATGTTTTGAATTTTAGCTGTTGGGCAATGGGAAGCCAGTGGAGGGATTGGCAGAGAGGGGTGGAGGACACTGAGTGGAGGCCAGTGGAGGGATTGGCAGAGAGGCGTGGAGGACACTGAATGGAGGCCAGTGGAAGGATTGGCAGAGAGGGGTGGAGGACACTGAATGGAGGCCAGTGGAGGGATTGGCAGAGAGGGGTGGAGGACACTGAATGGAGGCCAGTGGAGGGATTGGCAGAGAGGGGTGGAGGACACTGAATGGAGGCCAGTGGAGGGGTTGGCAGAGAGGGGTGGAGGACACTGAATGGAAGCCAGTGGAGGGATTGGCAGAGAGGGGTGGAGGACAGTGGAGGGATTGGCAGAGAGGGGTGGAGGACAGTGGAGGGATTGGCAGAGAGGGGTGGAGGACACTGAATGGAGACCAGTGGAGTGATTGGCAGAGAGGGGTGGAGAACAGTGGAGGGATTGGCAGAGAGGGGTGGAGGACACTGAATGGAGGCTAGTGGAGGGATTGGCAGAGGGATGGGGACACTGAATGGAGGCCAGTGGAGGGATTGGCAGAGAGGGATGGAGGACACTGAATGGAGGCCAGTGGAGGGATTGGCAGAGAGGGGTGGAGGACACTGAATGGAGGCCAGTGGAGGGATTGTCAGAGAAGGGTGGAGGACACTGAATGGAGGTCAGTGGAGGGATTGGCAGAGAGGGGTGGCAGATACAGAGCGGTTAGTAAGGTGGATGAGTCTGGCAGCAGCATTCATGATGGACTGAAGAGGGGATAGCCTGCGATGAGGTCAGCCAATGAGGAGGGAGTTACAATAGTCAAGGTGAGATATAACCAGGGAGGGAATAAGTTGCTTAGTGGTTTCCGAGGTTGGGAACGGTCGTATCTTGGAGATGTTGTGGAGGTGAAGTCAGGGGAGGGGGCACGGGCTGGGGGGAATACTAAGAGCTCAGTTTTGGAAATATTGAGTTTGAGGAAGTGGAGTGACATCCATGCCGATATGTCACTTAGTAGGTTAGTAATGTGAGAGGAGACTGAAGGGGTGAGGTGAGGGGTAGAAAGATAGATTTGTGTGTCATCAGCATAGAGATGGTACTTACAGCCATGTCAGGTTTCTTTACGTAGAATCATTTCTCCCAGGATAGTAAATAACATCTTATTACCTCCTCTGCTGCCATAACCAGCAACATCTCCTCTCTACTTCCTCCCACCTGGAATTTCCTATTTATACCTGACATCACTTCCTGTGTCTTCTATAGAGACTTCCTGTCTGGGTAGAAGTGAGATCCCCACCTTGTGGAGCTCAGAGGAACTGCAGCCTTGAGAACCATCTGGTAATGTGACCCCGGCCTTGTGCTGGGTGTGAATGGACTGTACATCCTTAAAAATGCATACATGGAAGCTTGGGAGACACTCAGCTTTGACAGTTTTCTCCCGAGTACCCTTTCAACTGCGGTAAATCTCCCAGGATCACCCAGAGACTATTGAGTAAAATTACCACCTGGTCAGTAACAGCACTAAATGAAATATTTCTAGCTCATCATAGCTTAGTGATTAGCACATTTACCATTCAGTATTCTGGTTATTGGTTCAAAACCCACCCAAGACAGCATGGGGGGGATCTACTAAAACTGGAGCACTCAGAATCTGGAGGAGCTGTGCATGGAAGCCAATGATCTTCTAACTTCAGAGTGTTCAATAAAGCTTTAGCAGTAAAATATGGAAGCTGATTGGTTTCTAGGCAGAGCCACAGCAGATTTTGCACTTTTCAGTTTTAATAAATAACCCCCTATGTGCTTGGGCGGGTTTCCTCCTACAATCCAAAGACATTCTGGTAGGTTAGCCATCTTCTAAATTGGCATTATTATGCATATTCATGCGAGAGGGGGACTGTAGATTGTGAGCACCTTGAGGGCAGGCACTGATGCGAGTGTAGAGCAGCCTTTCTCAACCAAGGTGCCAAGGCACCCTGAGATGCCTTCAAGCTTCTTCAGGGATGCCTTCAGGCTTCTTCAGGGGTGCCTTGGCAAAATACCCAAAAAATGTATACAAGCCAGCAGGTGAATCAGCCACAGGTTTTCATTGTGCATTTTTATGACCTTCCAGCTGCCAGCATCCTAACAACCAATGACATCATAAGCAGGATGTCGGGTGCATGCACATCATCCTTGTTTGGCTGGCCCCTGCCCACTCCGTCAGCACTGGGGTCACAGTAGCAAAGTGAGGGAGAGAAAATGAGAGCGCCTCACTGGAAAACTAGTCAGTACTGTGAGGGGCATGGCATCAGACCCCCAGCCCTTCTCGCCAACTTGTGACCAAAGGACTAGCCAATCTAAAACCGCACTGTCACGTGCGTAACAATGCCATGCTCAGCTGCACGCTGCACAAAGATTTTCCAGCTCACTGGACCACAATCTATGTGCTGCAGCCTGACAGCGATTGTTACTGGGTCAGGTTAATTATGCAATTAACCTTTCACACTGCCACCACCACCTTTTTGTACGGAGAAGAAGGAAACTCACCAATATTAGCAGTAACACTATGATGTTTGAATAAGAGTCTGTATACACACTGTCACCGCAGGCAGATGTATGCAGAAGATTAAAACACACAGTAGCACTCTTCAGAGACAGGGATTCTTAGGTTGCATTAAAGAGCTTTAGAAACAGTTCAACACTTTTCAGAAATTAGGATTTATTGATGAAAAGGTCAAACTGGTGAAATAAAAATATTTACAGAAAACGATGTAGCCAATATATATATATATATATATATATATATATAAATACAAAGAGAAATAACAGAGAGCAGAGAGATAACAGAAACAGAGTACTTGCCAGAAGTCCTGGTTTAAGCAGCGTTCACGTGTCTGTACAAAAAGGTGCCTTTTCTCCCAAAGTTGCTTCCTGATGTTACAAGGGAGAGTCTCTTCATCTTACTTCTCTTGGGCCTGACAGCCTCTTCTCTAGTCCCCCAGCAGGGGGCAGGGGGTGTCTCTGAAGCCAAGGGTCAATTACCTCATATGGGGGGGGGGGTGTAGGCGGAGACCCAGGCTAGTACCAAAAAGTTATATCATGGTCAATCACCTTCCATAGGTACATGTAGCATCCTATCCACTGGTAGGATAATATGCAGAATGATAATCTGAACGTCCAGACACCAAATATGACATATTTGCTTGGGACGGTTAAGGAGATATCGCTTTCTACTCTCGGGTAGACGTAATCTAGGGATGTAAGGTATCTGGTGACTCGCATTAAACTGACCTGTCTGAATATATGTTTTGTTTCATTGTATGTATTTCCTGCGAGAAGTTATGAAATTATATGAAAAGTGGTTTCCAAATGGGATGTAAGGTTTTACTGCTATTCCGGAATGCTTTCAAGTCCAGTGACTGACGGGTTTATAGCTTTACGATCAGCTCCAAGCAAGAGTCTGCCAAACACACTGGAATCAGCTAATTGGGTTTACAACCATGAAGTGTGTCCAGCTGTGCCTGATGCACTCCTGACTTCAGCCACACCAGACCATATGCCATTCAACAGGAAGGGAGGAGGGGACTGATTTGAAGTGAGAATGACACAAGATGGAGGCTCTTTAGCAACATGGATGTCCGCGTCAATATCTGTATATACAATTGCTACAAGTACCAGTGTGCAAAGGTGCATTTGCTTTGGAAGAATAAATCACCTCTAACGTTGGGTGTACCGGATGGATGTAGAATAGTTTTTTTACACTTTAGAATGGGGTGCCTTGAGATTGCGCAGAATTTTAAAGGGTGCCTTGAGATTGCGCAGAAGTTTAAAGGGTGCCTTGAGATTGCGCAGAATTTTAAAGGGTGCCTTGACTGAAAAAAGGTTGAGAAAAACTGGTGTGGAGTATGTGAAGAGTAAATTGACTGCACTCTTCAAACGCCTGGAATAAATAATAGAATTATGCTGTGCAGCATGTCAATTACAAATGGCAATTCAACTGGAGCTGCCTCAAAGAGTTACATCATTTACAAGATGATTTGTGCCGAGAGAAGGCTCCTAAGGAGTCATCTGTGCATATGGATCTGCTTCTAGATTGCTTTTCTTCTGAGAGAAGAATGTCCATTTCCGTGCACAATGGAAGCACTCTGGACCTTTCCTAGGAATGTGGCTCCACATTGGCAGTGGTTCAGGAGAAGGGGTTGACCAGTGGCTGAGCAAGACAAAAATGTCCTCCGTGGTTCATAGTCCTATCTACTAATTTCTTCTCTAGCTCCCTTCTTTGCCTGTTCTCCAGTATGTGGAGAAAGATTCCAACTGTCACTTATTAATGGCCCACAGTCAGAGCCACTCAGCGTAGGATGTCCAACCAGCCGTAATGCAATGCTCAGGTTCAGCTACCCCACTCCTCTACCAAGACCAGACCCAAGCTATCCCACACAGTTCTCAGGCCTAGGTTTATTTACTCCACAAAGCTATCAAGTCAAGCCCCGGGTAGCTGACCAAGCTGTCAAGCACAGACCAAACTAGCCCACCTAGTTGTCAAGCTGAACCCAGCAACCCTACTCAGCTGGTAAGCCCAGGCTCAGCTATCCCACCCTGCTGTCATGCTTAGACCCAGAAAGCCCATCTAACTGTTACAAAGGGCCAGTTTACTGTCCTTTTAGGTTTTAAGAGGGCTGGACTGTGGCCAGTGGGGGTAGACAATGCTCTGGCATCAGGGGAAGTAAACAATGCCTCATCCTTGGTTCTAATGGGAGGAATACTAACATAGTCTGGTTGAAAAAAAAAGACAAAAGTCCAGTTCCACCATTAAAAAAAAAAAAAAACTTATAATCCTACACCCACAGTTGATCCAGAGGAAGGCAAAACACCCAGCAAAGCCAGATCCAATTTGCTCCTGCTGGGAAAAAATTCCTTCCTGATCCCCCGAGAGGCAATCAGATATTCCCTGGATCAACTTTACCTATAAATGTTATATCCGGTTATATTCTGTGTATCTAAGAAAGAATCATGGACTTTTTTAAAGCGATCCACTGAGCTGGCCAGAACCAACTCTTGAGGGAGTCTATTCCACATTTTCACAGCTCTCACTGTGAAGAAACCTTTCCATGTTTGGAGATTAAATTTCTTTTCCTCCAGACGTAAAGAGTGCCCCCTTGTCCTCTGTGATGACCTCAGGGGGAATAGCTGTACACCGAGTTCACTATGTGAACTGTCTTGCCCATTCCAAGCTAGCCCACCCAGCTCTTATACTCAGACCCAGAAAGCCCATCTAACTGTCCTGCCCATTCCAAGCTGGCCCACTCAGCTGTCAAGCAAATGCTCAGCTTGCCCACCCAGGTGTCAAGCCCAGGCTCCTCCTGACTTCTGGAGATATGTCCCCAAACCCTGGGCCTCCATCAACTGTACCCAATGTGTCCATCACCCTGAACCCTCTGGTAACAGCCAAAAGCCACACAATTTAGTTTCCTTTTCTATTCTTCCCAAAACCAGCCTCCCCTTCTACTGCACCCTTTGGAACACCCACTCTGTCTGCAAAAAAACTCAACTCTGTCCACTATTTTAAATCTACATGCTGTTACTGAAACCAGGCTTCAAGAATCCGACACTGCTTCTCCTGCTTTCCTCTCCCATGGTGGCCTTCTCTGGACTCACTCCCCCAAAACCCAGTGGTTGGAAGGGAGGTCCCCACAGAGCACCTTTCAGGTTCTTCACTCTCCTCCTTCTCTGTCACTCTCCTCATTTGAAGCACAGTATATAGGTCTAATTTCTACAATTTCCTTAAAGTGGAACAGCTCTGCATCTGAGCACCACAAACCGAAAATGTTATATCATTCAAGTTTAATATTCAAAACAAACTCCCCCATCCATCCATGATTTATTTTACTGAGAAATCAGTTTGAAAAACACCTCCTGGCAGTGCCCATCTTGAGTAAGGGCAGATGATTCATGTATCATTTACTTCCTGGAATCCACCTGTCTTTGGCTCAGGTGTTGCTTGAGCTGAGAACCCTCCCTCCTTTCCTAAAGTCTCCTGGGGTGTATGACATCATTTGCCTAGACATGGAAACCAGGAGACATGGAAATCCATCCATGTCTCCATGATTTATTTTACTGAGAAATCAGTTTGAAAAACACCTCCTGGCATTTCTGGCCGTGCCCATCTTGAGTAAGGGCAGATGATTCATGTATCATTTACTTCCTGGAATCCACCTGTCGTTGGCTGAGCTGAGAACCCTCCCTTCCTAAAATCTCCTGGGGTGTATGACATCATTTGCCTAGGCATGAAAACCAGGAGACATGGAAATCCATCCATGTCTCCATGATTTATTTTACTGAGAAATCAGTTTGAAAAACACCTCCTGGCATTTCTGGCAGTGGCCATCTTGAGTAAGGGCAGATGGATTCACGTATCATTTACTTCCTGGAGTCCACCTGTTGTTGGCTGAGCTGAGAACCCTGCCTTCCTAAAGTCTCCTGGGGTGTATGACATCATTTGCCTAGGCATGGAAACCAGGAAGTAACCACAGCAATATATACCGCCATTTGCAGACGCCATAACTTTCACGTAAACCAATTAATTTACACGTATTGGGATTTTTTTTTTTTAGTAAACACACGGAGCAGAATACATTTTGGCCTAAATTTATGAAAAAAAAAATAGATTTTTTTAAATGTTTTTATTTGATATGTTTTATAGCAAAAAGTCAAAATATATATTTTTTGTTTGTTTATAGCACAAAAAAAAATAAAAGACGCAAAGGTGATCAAATACCACTGAAAAAAAAAATCTATTTGTGGGGAACAATTACATAAATTTCATTTGGGTGCGGCGTTGCATGACCGTGCAATTGTCAGTTAAAGTAACGCAGAGCCGTAACACCAACAATGGCCTGGTCAGGAAGGAGGGGGGAATCCTCTGGAGGGCAAGTAGTTAAAAACAAAAAATATTGCATGAATGGAGCAAGCATTTGCCCAGCTGTGAGGAAGGATGGCCATATTTAAATGAACACAGCGATTTCCTTTGATCTAGTGACCATAGTTCGTGATTAATACTGCAGTTCTACATTATGGCCACTAGATGGAGCCGATGATCATAGGAAATCACTGTATGAAAGAAAATACGGACAATATTCATCATGGCTTTGTGAAGCCTTGTCACATTCTATCAGCAATTTTTTTTTTTTTCCAAAACAAACCTCGAAGCGTTTGTGAAATCTCCCACCACAAACGTACTCAGCCAATGAAAGGTGATGACTCCATTTTTATTCTTCTCTTGCTATCAATGGCCAACCCGGTCCCACCCTTCATCCATGTCTTTGGGGACCTCTGATCTCCTTATGAACGGTTTCTTCCATGATGAAGATCAGCCATGGAGTATATCTGAGGTGTATATCAGGGTGTGCTTCTTCCCCACATGAGAGCTGGGATGTCCAGCAACATTCATCTAGAAGACATTTCCCGCACTCAAGGCAATAATACACCTCCAGGGTTGTGTGGGACCCCGATGTACAGGAAGACAGGACTTCAGAGACTAACAATTCCCTAGCTTAAGACAGGAATACGGCTTCTCCCCCTTGTGAGATCTCTGATGCATGTAAAGATGGGGTTTCCTTGAAAAACATTTCTCACACTCAGGACAGGGATATGGCCTTTTGTTCGTGTGCAGTCTTTGATGTCTGGAAAGATGGGACTTCCCTGAAAAACATTTCCCGCACTCAGGACAGGAATATGGCTTTTCCCCTGTGTGAGATCTCTGATGTGTGTCAAGATCTGATTTTTGTGCAAAACATTTCTCACACTCGGGACAGGAATACGGCTTATCCCCCGTGTGCCATCTCTGATGTCTGTTAAAAGAGGACTTGTCTGAAAAACATTTCCCGCACTCAGGACAGGAAAATGGCTTCTCCCCCGTGTGAGATCTCTGATGTTTAACAAGATGTGATTTAGTTACAAAACATTTCCCGCACTCAGGACAGGAAAATGGCTTCTCCCCTATGTGATACTTCTTATGTTTAACAAGATGTGATTTAGTTGCAAAACATTTCCCACACTCAGGACAGGGATATGGCTTTTCTCTCAGGTGAGATCTCTGATGTGTGATAGGAATGGACTTAGCACCCGAATGTGGTTTCTCACCTGAGTGAGATTTCTGATGTCTGCAGAGATTGGACATCTTTGAAAAACATTTCCCGCACTCAGGACAGGGATACGGCTTCTCCCCCGTGTGAGACCTTTTATGCTCATTTAAGCTTGATTTAAAATGGAAACATTTCCCGCACTCAGTACAGTAAAACCTCTTCTCTGTTGGAAGGCCGGCCTGGTCCCGCACAGTCTGAGGTTCCTCAGGATACGAGGAATCCGATGGTCCATCTACACTGGGTGGTGCCGGATGGACATTGGAGGGAGCCGGGTTTTCTCCTGGACTATACTGTGTGATGTCCTCATCTTCTACTTTCCAGTCTGGAGACAAAGTGAGACAATCCTCGGAGGTTTTCCTCATCTCCCGGCCATGGACTAAAACACAAAGACAAAGAGGATTACTAGACAGGAGCTGATTGGTTCCCCCAAACCAGGACTCCGCCCACATCAGGCAGCTTGGTCTCTGAGGAGCTTACAATTCCACCCTCAAGGGAACTAGGAAATGGCTCCTCTGATCTCCTACCAGGTCATTTCTTTATTCATGGACCTTAGTCAGAGAGTGAGGAAACAACCAGAACTGTCTTTTATGGGAGGGACAGTGAAGAGGGGATTATAGGACAAGGGTCCCCACCCCCTCTATCACTCATCGCCATCTTCCCAACACAAGAAGTACTGCACTTCCTTATTTAGTCCATGATTTAGTCATGAAGAACAGCGGGGCTGAGCCCCACCACAGGTCAGAGAGTGAGGATGGGGGGAGAACAACCAAGATGAAGACTGGACTGATCCTGAAGACCACCATCATTGGGGTATTGACTCCTCCCTCATTATCACTTTCTGTTTAAGGGTCCAAAGTTGGAGGATGTTATCACATTATTATCACCATGTAAAAGTCTGTGCTCCAATCACATCATCCGATAGAAAATGTCCAGCTGGTAGGAAATGGTGTAACAAAAGAGAATCCATATTATGTGTATATATATAGCAGTGGTGGGGGGGGGGGAGGGGGAGAGCAGAAGTCAGGACTATGGAATGTACAACATGGAGTATATAGTGCAGGGGTCAGGAGTATGTAATGTACAGCATAGAGTATATAGTGCTGGGGTCAGGAGTATGGAATGTACACCATAGAGCAGGGGTGGCGAACAAGTTAGACACAAAGAGCCAAAATTTTAAACTGTGAAAGTCAGAGAGCCACACCACGCAGTGACCTGCCAAAACAGACAAACACTCACACAAAAACACATAATTAAAACCATATATTCACCACAACACTTTCTTCCCCTTACAAAGACGCACCTAGGTTTTAGAGGCAGAAAACAGGAAAAAAACAATTCTGAACTAATGGACTGCAGACACAGTACAGGAGATGACCAGAGACTGCGGACACAGTACAGGAGATGACCAGAGACTGCGGACACAGTACAGGAGATGACCAGAGACTGCGGACACAGTACAGGAGATGACCAGAGACTGCGGACATAGTACAGGGATGACCAGAGACTGCGGACACAGTACAGGAGATGACCAGAGACTGCGGACATAGTACAGATGACCAGAGACTGCGGACACAGTACAGGAGATGACCAGAGACTGCGGACACAGTGCAGGAGATGACCAGAGACTGCGGACACAGTACAGGAGATGACCAGAGACTGCGGACACAGTACAGGAGATGACCAGAGACTGCGGACACAGTACAGGAGATGACCAGAGACTGCGGACACAGTACAGGAGATGACCAGAGACTGCGGACACAGTACAGGAGATGACCAGAGACTGCGGACACAGTACAGGAGATGACCAGAGACTGCGGACAGCACAGGAGATGACCAGAGACTGCGGACAGCACAGGGATGACCAGAGACTGCGGACAGCACAGGAGATGACCAGAGACTGCGGACAGCACAGGGGATGACCAGAGACTGCGGACAGCACAGGGATGACCAGAGACTGCGGACAGCACAGGAGATGACCAGAGACTGCGGACAGCACAGGGGATGACCAGAGACTGCGGACAGCACAGGGGATGACCAGAGACTGAGGACATAGTACAGGGATGACCAGAGACTGCGGACAGCACAGGGGATGACCAGAGACTGCGGACATAGTACAGGGATGACCAGAGACTGCGGACAGCACAGGGATGACCAGAGACTGCGGACAGTACAGATGACTGCTGACCTTTGGGGAGGTGGGGAGCGGGTACCTGAATTTGACAGGTACCCGCTCTTACTTCCGCAGAGTTTTTGTTCGATCTTACCTGTTCCTCGATCCAGCAGCGCGCTGTCTTCCCGGCTTCTGTAATGGCGCTCGGCATGACAGCAAATGGCGCTCGGCAAATCCAGGAATACAGGACGGGGAACACAGCTCAGGCAAGTGACCAGGGGATTACAGGCTGATATCACCCAGTCCCCATGTGACAGACCCAACCAGGTCAGGGACATTTGGAGGGAACTAGGGGCTAGCCTTCTGCCCACTGATTATGGTCCATGGAGAGAGCAGATCATTCTCCAATGATGGACAACAACGTGATGAACGCTGAGAGCAAAGCTCTGGCTTAATTCTCTGCATAAAGACAATAAATCTTCCCTTCTGAAATGGATATAAAAATGTAATATTAATCTTGTACAGGCTACTGGTCAGAGGGAATACGGTGGCCCTCATGCAGACTGGGTTGGAGAAGCTCCTCTATTTGGGACAGAAATATTTATCAACAATCTCCCTCAAGATATCTATGGAGATAAATTAATTCCACTCGTCAGACTGTTGGGAAATTGTATGAGTTTTGTCTTATGATGTACAGATTATACAAGTGAAAGCCAACACTGAAAAGACAGCATGTGTAAGGGACTTTGTGTGTTCAGGGGTGGGTTTGCTGCCAGGCTGTCTGCGGTAGGCTCCCCGATTGCTGGGGGCTTGGTTGTTGATTAGCCTACTGTTAATTAGATCACTGTTAGCTGTACTATTGTTCTTACCTAATCGTTGTGGGATGTTTATCTCATTGTGTAATGTTCGTTTTATTGTTCATGTGGGGGCTGCCCCTATTTCTGGATTGTATAAACACCTATACAATGAAGAATTCCAGTTCGGCATCTAAGCTAGTCTCGTCTAGTCTTGGGTGCGATGCCCGGCTAGCAGTGAGCAGTATGGGTGGAGGAATGAATTTAGTGTTCATGACCCACCTGTGCTGATCTCTGTAGGAGTGTCCTCCTCTATAAATGTCCCCGTTATTCCATCCTCCTCCATAGACTGCTGATCATCCCTCACATACGCCTCTTCTTCTTCTGATTTAACCTCAACTTTTATATCTATCAGATCTTCACCCTAAACCAAGAGAAGGATCAACAATAACATCTGTAAAATATATGAATTAATATTGTGACATCACATAAAAAAAAAACAGACATCTCTTTGAATCCATGTTCCACATACTCCATTCCACCAACCTTGTAACTGTGAGGAATGGTGTGACCTTCCTGTGTGGAATCCCGGGAATACAGAGGACGGGGACATCTCTCTGGTGGGTTTCTGTAGCTGGATGACTCCACCATGGTGTCCTGGTACAGATCTCTGTGTCCTTTTAGAAACTCTGATTCCTCCATCACCCCATCCTCATCCTCCTCCTCTTTTATCTCTTCTTTAACCTCAACTTTAGGATCTCTCAGGTTTCCACTCTGAATATATAATAAAAATGACATCAATGGTAACAATGCAGATAATGTACAGATCCTAATGATACTATCAGTGATTGTTCCTCATCTACCTGATGATGGTGAGGGATGGTGTGACCTTCCTGTGTGGAATCCCGGGAATACAGAGGACGAGGACATCTCTCTGGTGGGTTCCTGGTATTATGTGACTCCATCATTTCCTTGTGCCCTTCTGGAAACTCCTCCATCACTCCATACGCCTCATCCTCCTCTTTATACTCTTCTTTAACAACAATATTATAATCCCCGAGGATTCCACTCTGAAAGATATAATAAAACATTCATTGTAACAAACATACTGTGTATAAATCACAACTACCAATAATTGTCAATCACCGACCTGATGATTGTGAGGGATGGTGTGATCTTCCTGTGTGGAATCCCAGGAATACAGAGGACGGGGACATCTCTCTGGTGGGTTCCCATTACTGGATCCATCTACCTGATGATGGTGAGGGATGGTGTGACCTTCCTGTGTGGAATCTCGGGAATACAGAGGACGGGGACATCTCTCTGGTGGGTTCCCATGACTGGATCCATCTGTAGGAAACACACACACTGACTGAATCCATTGTTTCTATGTGTTTATCAGATGATGGGGGATCTAGGTGGATCCTCCGTACTGCTCTCTCCTTTACAATAAAGTCTCCTCTTACCCGGTGATGTGAGGGGCGGCTGATTGTCCATCATGACGTCCTTGTAGAGATCCTTGTGTCCTTCTAAATACTCCCACTCCTCCATGGAGAAATAGACAGTGACACCCTGACACCTTATAGGAACCTGACACACACAATGATACAGTCACCATCCAGACACATCCCTTGTCTGTTACTGGAGAATGTCCCAGAATTCCCGGCACCGCTCACCTCTCCTGTCAGCAGCTCAGTGATCTCTCTGGTGACTTCTAGAATCTTCTTCTTCTTTCTCTCTTCTATCAGGGAGGGAGGTGGAGGCAATGTGATGTCATATGATCTCCAGACTTCACAGGAGGAAAACTCTACATCTGAACACAAATAGTAAAATCAAATGACATTCCCAGAATCCTCCTCACCTCTCTGGTCAGGTCTCAATTTTATTATAGCCCCACTTCAGGCTGAGGTATAATTTGCCTACACAGGACCCCTTCAACTATGTAGGATGAAAGCTTCAGGGGTGTGGAAATATTTAAAAACTACTTGTCCAGGGACTAAATCGGTGTCCCAATCTACTTGTCCTAATAAAAAAACATAAATTTGAACCAAAACTGTATTTAAATCTGCTTTAAGGAATGTCGAAGCGTTTAAAAACAAAACATTTAATATTTGTAACATTGCGCTGTTTATCTCCTCCTTCCTCCCTGCCTATCTGTCTCCAGCACCACCCCCGGGGACTAGCAGGGAAGGGAGAGACCTTGCAGTGTAATGAGCACCGATTGGCTGCTTGTCAGGAAAGGGGAGTGTCTGACTTATCCTTTATCCATTTCGCTGCCAGAGCCTTTTTTGCATCATTTGCACACATTTAAAAATTGATTTAGGCCTGAAGATGACACAAACCCCCCAAACATGATATATGAAATCAGAGATCCTAGAGAATAAAATAGCGTAGTTCCAATTTTTTAAGTCACACGATATTATCACAACATTTCAGTAAAACATACACTTGAGTTAATTTTAGGGCACAAAAAGCAATAAATTATCCAATTTTTTTGTAAAATATAAAAGACGAGGTGGCAGTAAGTAAATAGATATCCAACATGTCAAATCTTAAATCCTATCTCCACCCTCTAGGTCAGTGGTGGGCAACCTTTTTTTTCAACTGAGCCAAATCTCGCCAAAACCACGATTAAAATTTATTTTGAGAGCCACATTTTTAAAACTGAAAATACATCCCCCATATAGTAATTCATCCCCCATAGTAATTCATCCCCCCTATAGTAATTCATCCCCCCTATAGTAATTCATCCCCCATAGTAATTCATCCCCCCTATAGTAATTCATCCCCCATATAGTAATTCATCCCCCCTATAGTAATTCATCCCCCCTACAGTAATTCATCCCCCATATAGTAATTCATCCCCCCTATAGTAATTCATTCCCATATTGTGTCAATTCACTTACCTGTACTCCGCGCGTTCCTCTCGCCGTGTTCCCGCGCAGTTCTGGTCTTCAGGGCGGACTGTGAGAGGAGAGGAGTTCGTCACGCTGCCCCGCCTACATCCTGACAGCCAATGTTTGCCACGCTCCCCGGGCCGGATTATAAGGTCCGCCGGGCCGTAGTTTGCCCATTGCTAGGCTAGCTGCAAAGTCCTGACTTTTGGGGCGGCCGCCCGAGAGGAGGGAGGGGAGCGGGCACCCGGCACACAGAAGAGCTGCATTAACCTCCCTGGCGGTATGATTCCTTCCGATTTTTTGTGCTGAAAGCGGTACCATTTTTTCGCATGGAAATAGTTTTTTATTGTAGGCTGTAATTTTTAGGAAAATTTCCCCACAAATCATTATCACTCAATTCTGCAAGTGGTTCTGATTTACTATCGCTGTTCTCTAGCCGGTCTAAAACCGCTTTTGACCTAAAGGGACGCTTTTTGGACGCCATGGACATTTCTAAGTTTCCAGGCAGAAAGAACAGACAAAATGCAGGCAGGGCACAGGACAAAGCACTAGGGACAATATGTATGTGAAATGGGATGAAACAGCAATGTTTTACTATTGAAAATTGAAAAAAAAAAAAAAAGACATTTTTTAAATTTCCCGCCGCCGGCGGCGCCCGTACGTCCCGACGTCACGGGGACCGGAACACAGAAGCCGGATGCCGGCATCGGCCGGAGGAGATGGCCGGGGACGCTGCAGGGGACACATCGCGGGAACGAAGGACAAGGTAAGTGCTGCAGGGACCCCCAGAGCAGCGCCGCATGGTAAGCCTGAGTGTAGCTCGTGGTATAGAAATTCTACCACGAGCTACACTCGGGAAAACAGCCAGGGAGGTTAAAAGAGCCGCGGCTTGCCGACCACTGAGCTACGGCAACCCTATTGCCTGTCACCTGGTGGGCAGTGTGCTCCGGAGCCGCAGCAAAGGTGAAAAAGAGCCGCATGCGGCTCTGGAGCCGCGGGTTGCCGACACCCGCTCTAGGGTGAGCTCTATACAGGACGTTTCCATCTTACCCCTCCCCCTTCCTGAACACTGATGGCAAAGATGGCTAAACAATGGTCATAGAAAAGGACTGATCCATTAGCAGACCTCTCATGGCTCCTCATCCACAAGTGTATCATCTCCTTCAGCTTGACCTTGAAGCTGAGCCAGGGCCACCTAAGTCCTTGGGTCATCCTATGCTGCCTTTTGCTCTTCTTTTTCATGAAACCTCTGCGCATTGCCCTTGGGGAGGCCCTAATGGAGTTCTCTGACTCCTTGCACCAGCTGACTCGCATTGTCCAGGAGGGCATCACCACCGACACTATACGTCACCTTCCTGGAGATCCTGCTTCACGAGCATCCACAAAGTCAGAGTGATGCTTTCGGGGCTTCTCGGTCATCACTGCCATCTTGTTTGCCAAGATCTAGGATGGGTTCAGGATGTTACCATCTCTTCCCCCTTCCTGAACATAAATAGCAACAATGGCTGAACTATGGTAATAGAAAAGGACTGACCCATGAGCAAGACCTATCATGGCTCCTCATCCACAAGTGTATCATCTTCTTCAGCTTGACCTTGAAGCCGAGCCAGGGCCACCTACATTTTTGAGCCACCCTAGGCTGCCTTATGCTCTTTTTTTATAACCCTTATTGGCTTGGGGTGGCCTTGACAAAGTCCTCTGACCCCTTTCACCAGCTGACTCACAATATCCTGTAGGACATCATCACCAACACCTTCCCGTTCCTGGAGATCCTGCCTCATGAACATCGGCAAGGTCATAGCGATACTGTTGGGCTTCCCAGTCATCGCCACCATCTTGTTGATCTAGAATGGGTTATAGAGAAAATGTTTCCATCTCATCTCTCTTCCTCGAACACTGATATTCAAAGAAAAGGACCAACCTATAAACAAGACCCACCATGGCTCCTCAACCATCTAAAGACCCAAACCAAGTTTAATTCTGGACAATTACCAGCAATGTTCCCCTTAACCATTTAAAAATGGAGTTGCTCCTTCATCTTTGGAAGAAACAGAGACCCTTTTTTGATGGTGGTTTGCAAAAGAGACCATGGGACATTTTCACCGCATTTTGATTTTGGTTTTATTTGGCCTGCAGGGAACTCAGGAGCCAGCCACCCAATTATGATTTTCACAGATCATAAAAATCTGGAGTATCTAAGATCTGCCAAGCGCCTAAGACCTCAACAGGCTAGATGGGCTTTATACTTCTCCAGGTTTAACTTCCACATAACCTACTGCCCAGGATCCAAGAACGGGAAGGCAGATGCCCTTTCCCGCATGTTCCTGGACCCAGAGGAGTCTTCTCCCCAACACCATTTTGTCGGCACAAATTGTTTTGCTGATCCAACCCAGCCTAAAGTCTTTGATCAAGCAAGCCTCTGCACTATGCCCTGAACCTGAACAAAATTTGCTCAGAAGGCACGATGGTCTTCTGTGACACAAGGAAAAAATCTTTGTACCCCAAGAAGTGAGGTCTCAAGTGTTAAGGGCTTTTCATGACCATCAACTGGCTGGATACTTTGGAGCCCGTAAGACAATGGAACTAATCCAGCAATCCTTCTGGTGGCCCGACCTGAATCATGACTGTAGAGCTTATGTGAAGTTGTGCACAGTATGTCTGCGGAACAAGGGAGACAAAGCCAAGGCCTGGGGGTTGCTGAGGCCCCTGCCCATTCCTGAATATCCCTGGGAGATGGTCGCAATGGACTTCATTGTGGACTTGCCACCCTCGGAGGGGTTTACTACCATTCTGGTAGTAGTGGATCAGCTATCCAAGATGGCCCACTTTTTACCAATGGTGGGTACGCCATCCACACCAGAGACTGCACTAACCTTCATCAAAGAGATTATCAGGTTACATGGTCTGCCCAGTAATATCATCTCAGACCGAGGGGTGCAGTTTATGTCCAGATTCTGACGAGCCCTCTGCAAAGCCCTAAAGGTGGAACTCCGCTTATCGTCCACCTACCATCCCCAGAGTAACAGGCAAACGGAGCGAACGAACCAGACTTTGGAGCAATATTTACGGTGCTTCTCTGCTTTTTCTCAGGATGATTGGGCATCTCTACTCCTATTGGCAGAATTTGCCAACAACTCAGTCCATTCTGCCACAAACCAGTTGCCATTTTGGGCCAATTATGGATTCCACCCTTCCTTCATACCTGACACTATTCCTGAAGCTTCGGTACCCGCAGTACAGGACAGACTCTCCATGCTACAGAACAACTGTAAAGTACTCCGAAAGTCTCTACTGAAATCCCAGGCTGATTATAAGAAACACTACGACAGAAAATGGAGAGGAAACCCTCCTCTGAAGATTGGAGACAAAGTTTGGCTATCAACTGCCAATCTAAAACTCCCGTGCCCGTCACGTAAGTTGGGTCCAAGGTACATTGGCCCTTTCCAGATCAAGAGGGTAATAAATCCAGTGGCGTTTGAGCTGATCCTTCCGGAATCATACAAGATCCACCCAGTTTTCCACGTCTCCCTACTCAAGCCAGCTGTTCCTGATCCTTTTCCAGAGGGAGTAGAACCACCTCCTCTGCCGATAACAGTTGGGGAGAAGGAATACGAGGTTGAAGCAATTCTGGACTGCAGAAGGCAGGGAAGACAAATCCAGTACCTGGTCAGATGGAAGGGGTACCCCCCTGAAGAAAGTTCCTGGGAACCAAAAGGGGATGTACATGCCCCCAGGGTTCTCTGAGAATTTCATTCGAAGTATCCTGAAAAAATGGCCCAGGTGGGCATCCGGAGGCTCCCCTTTAGGGGGGGGGCACTGTCAGAGTCCTGTCCACGGCAGGAGTTCTGGAAGATCTGGCATTTCTGCCAATACTCTACATGGCCGCAGAAGCACGCATCAGCCTCAGTCTGGTGCCAGACAGCCTTTATAAGGAGGCTCATCACTTCCTCTGGTTGCTGGAGGATCTCTAGCTCCCTGTGCCGTTCCCTGTGTTTCTGACTTGTGATTTCCTGTTACCGACCCGGCTTGCTACTGGACCTGTCTACTCTGCTTTACCCCTGATCTGACCTCGGCTTGGCTTACGGATACTCTCTCTCTATCGCTCCTCTGTGAATGACCTCGGCTTGTCCATCTGACTGCGTCCGCTCTGATTCCCACCTGGTATCTGACGTTGGGTTGAACCAACTACCCAGTAAACATCCAAATCCCGGAAGGGCTTGCATACCACGCACAGGAGCCTCCTGTCTGCAGACCTATCTGCATGCACCATGCATGTGCTTCTGAGTGGACCACCAACCAACACTCCTACAGGCGACCTGTGCAACTTTGGGCCTGACTCCCGCTGTCCCACTCTCAGGAGAGTCCGGAACTTAGCCGCAAGGGAAGCCCTCTCTCCATTGGCCTCCATCACCAGGTACGTGATAATCGCTCTCATTCTGGCATGCACGGTGATATGGAACATGTGTATCACAATCCAAGTTTTCATGTGTAGGTGCCCGGATATGTGCTTTTACGTTTGTGCGTACATACATATGTGAGGGTGGGTGCCTTGAAAAATTTGGGGAGTGTTATATGCTTGGGTGTAACTTTCACTTAAAAAAAAAAAAAAAAAAAAATTAACTTTTTTTTCTTTTAATCACATACGGGACAAAAAAAGTGATTATTTTTGGTGACAGGTTCTCCTTTTTGAGACATCCAGGGTCTAAAAGACCCTGCATGGCTCCCCTATACTACACTGAATGTAATTCGGTGCACATCGCACTGCATTACCTTCTTTCCCGGCCTCAATGACCGGGAATCTGTTGAACGGGGAGCCGGAAGTGATGTCACATCACTTACGGATCAGGAGAAGGAGGGGAGCAGATGTGTCCGCTCTCCTCCTCCCTCCCCTATACCATATCCCGCGGCACCCGCCGAACCAGTCTCGGGCCCGCAGATGGGCAAGAGGAGCCCAGGACATATAGCGGGGGAGAGGCTGACACTGTGGGCTGTGTGTTAGCAATCGGGCGGCAGCGCTGCTGCCCGATTGCTTCAACCTGATAGGCAAAAAAAATCTACCTGCCCGGCGCACGAAACTACATGTCCCAGGCGATAGGAATCCAACATCCATGAGCTTGAAGCAGGCTTTCTGACATCATTACATACAACGCAGGACCAACAATCCTGCTTTGCAAGTGAGGGTGTCAAGGGGTCCGGCCACATTCCAAGAGGGTGAATAAAAAAAAAAGAAAAGAGATGGAGGGATTTTAGGAAGAGGAGGTGTGAGGTCAGTGTGATGTCATAGTATTCTCTGACTCTGGATGGAGGGACATTGGGAGGAGCTGTGAGGTCAGTGTGATGTCATAGGATTCTCTGACTCCAAATGACATTTTCCCTCTTTTTATTTGAATCTTATAAAATAAAGACATACATATTCCAATCCCCCATCCCCCGACACTGATAAAAGTCATATAATCCGTTAGTATAGACTGATGGGATGAGAAGGATGACCCCTCTCCACAATGAGGAGAATGTTCCGGCCCCGGAAGTGGGGGAATGTTGTGCCCCGGAAGGGGTTAATCTGGGTTCCCACACTATATATGTGTGTATCATCATCTGCTGGAGATAAAAGACATCACAGTGACTATGGGGGAAGAGGATGGACGTGACCATGGAGGAAGAGGACGGACGTGACCATGGGGGAAGAGGACGGACGTGACCATGGAGGGAGAGGACGGACGTGACCATGGGGGGAGAGGACGGACGTGACCATGGGGGGAGAGGACGGACGTGACCATGGAGGAAGAGGACGGACGTGACCATGGAGGGAGAGGACGGACGTGACCATGGAGGGAGAGGACGGACGTGACCATGGAGGGAGAGGACGGACGTGACCATGGAGGGAGAGGACGGACGTGACCATGGAGGGAGAGGACGGACGTGACCATGGAGGGAGAGGACGGACGTGACCATGGAGGGAGAGGACGGACGTGACCATTGAGAAAGACGGACGTGACCATGGAGGGAGAGGACGGACGTGACCATGGAGGGAGAGGACGGACGTGACCATGGAGGGAGAGGACGGACGTGACCATGGGGGAAGAGGACGGACATGACGGGGGTTACTGGGTGTAAATAGGAAATAACATCTTATTACCTCCTCTGCTGCCACTTCCACCAACGTCTCCTCTATACTCCCTCCCACCTCACCCAGAACTTCCTATTTACACCTGTCATCACTTCCTGTTTTCCATAGAGACTTCCTGTCTGTGTAGAAGTGAGATTACCACCCTGTGGAGCTCAGAGGAACTGCAGCCTCAAGAACCATCTGGTAGAGTGACCCCGACCGTGTGTGTGTGTTATCCACATCAGTCCCTAACCCTCAAGGGGTGTACAATCTAAGGTCCCTAACTCACATTCATACATACACACACTAGGGACAATATAAACAGGAACCAATTACCCTCCCAGCATGTCTTTGGAGTGTGGGAGGAAACAGGAGTACCCGGAGGAAACCCACGCAGGCACAGGGAGAACATGCAAACTCCAGGCAGGTGGTGCCGTTGCTGGGATTTGAACCAGTGACCTAAGTACTGCCAGGCGGAAGTGCTAACCATTTTACCTCTTTCCTGCCATAAGCCAAAGCTTATGGGTGGCACAGTAGCTTAGTGGTTAGCACATCTGCCTTGCAGAAAATGGGCCATGGGTTTGATTCCTGACCATGGCGCCTCCTGCATGGAGGTTGCATGTTCTCCCTGTGCTTGTGTGGGTTTCCTTCGGGTGCTCCAGTTTCCTCCCACACTCCAAAGACATGCTGGTAGGTTAATTGGCTCCTGTCTAAATTGTCCCTAGTATGTGTATGTATGAATGTGAGTTAGGGACCTTAGATTGTACGCCCCTTGAGGGTTAGGGACTGATGTGAATGTACAATATATATGTAAAGCACTGCGTAAATTGACGGCGCTATATAAGGACCTGAAATAAATGAAAGAGGTACAGTGTTGTGAAAAAGTATTTGCCCCCTTCTTGAGGTTTTGTTTTGGCTTCTTTGCATATTTGTCATAATTAAATGATTTGGATCATCAAACAAATTTTATTATCACACAGATAACCCGAGCTCCATAAATTGCCTCACTAGGGTTGTTTGTTCAAAACCTACCCAGGACACTGTCTGCTTGGAGTTTGCATTTTCTGTCTGTGCTTGCGTGGGTTTCCTCCCACGCTCCAAAGACATTCTGGTAGCTACCTCGCTGCTGTCTATGCTGGTATTCTTATTCAGGTGAGATAGGGACTTTAGATTGTAAGCTCCTTGAGGGCAAGGACTGATGTGAACGTAGAGTATGTCAAGTGCTGAGTAAATTGACGACACTTCAAATGCCTGAAATAAATAATAGGATTTTTCTGGGTGGCCATTTAACTGGAGCTGCCCCAAAGAGTTGCGTCATTTACATGGTGATTTGTGTCCAGAGAAAGAGCCTAAGGAGATATTTTTGTGTATGGATATTTTTCGAGGCTGTTCTTCTCAGTGACAGTGCCCTTGACAGTGGTTGCACATCACTTGCATCCTGGACCTTTCCTGGGAGGGGCTCCACATTGGCAGTGGGTCAGGAGAAATGCATAGGAAGCCAAGGGCTGAGTGAGACAAAAATGACTATCTACCAACTTCTCTTATGTCTCCTTTCCTTGTGTGTGCTCAGACAGTGGGTGGAGAAGGATGTCAACCGTCACTTAATAATGGCCTCCAGTCTGAGCCTCCCAATGTCATCTGTCCAGCCAGCCATAATGCCCATGCTCAGCTAACCCACTCCTGTTTCAAGACCAGACCCAAGGTAGCTCACTCAGCTTTCAAGACTAGGTCCAGCTACTCCACCATGCTGTCAAGCCAAGACCCAGCAAGCCCACCCAGCTGTCAAGGCCATACCCACAAAGTCTGTCAAGCCCAGGTTCAGATAGTTCATCCAGCTCTGAAGCTCAAACCCATCTGGCCCACTTGGCTGTCAAGCCCATTCTCAGCTGGCCCACCTGGCTCTCAAACTCAGATCCAGCAAGTCCACCCAACTGTCCAGCCCAGTCTAAGCTAGCACACTCAGCTGTCCAGCCCAGTTCAAGCTAGCACACTCAGCTGTCCAGCCCAGATCAAGCTAGCACACTCAGCTGTCCAGCCCAGATCAAGCTAGCACACTCAGCTGTCCAGCCCAGTTCAAGCTAGCACACTCAGCTGTCCAGCCCAGATCAAGCTAGCACACTCAGCTGTCCAGCCCAGTCCAAGCTAGCACACTCAGCTGTCCAGCCCAGTCCAAGCTAGCACACTCAGCTGTCAAGCCTTGGCCCATATAGTCCATCCAGCTGTCAAGCTCAAACCCAAATAGCCCACTCAGCTGTCAAGGCTAGGCTCAGACAGCCCACCCAACTGTCAAACTTAGACCCAGCAAGTCCACCCAACTGTCCACCCCAGGTTCAGCTAGCCCAGCCAGCTGTCAAGCTGAGGCCCAGATAGAGTTAGCAGTCAAGCTCAGGCTCAGCTAGCCCACCCAGCTGTAAAGCCCTGGTCCAGCCAACCCACTCAGCTTTCAAGCCCAGGTCCAACTAGACCACTCAGCTGTGAAGCTCAGACCCAGCATGTCCAGCCCAATCCCCATAGGCTACTCAGCAGTCTAGCCAAAGCCCAGCTAGCCCACTCACCCAGCTAACCCCCTCAGTTGTCCAGCCCAGGCTAAGCTGGCTCACTCATTAGTCCATCCCAAGCCCAACTAGCTCATTCAGTTCCCACACTCAGGTCCAGCTAGGTCACTCAAAAGTTATTGCTGGCTGCACTGGTCTGGTGACACTGAGAACTATTGCGGAAGCAATTAGGAACACTACTGCTGACTTACACTGGTCAGGTGACACTGCTGGTGTGGCAACAATCAATGGACAGGGGCATTGTTGCTGGCTTACACTTGTATGATGACATTGTGATTGGTGTGGTGCTGATCAGGGACACTGTAACTGGTGTGGAAGTGTTTAGAGACACTGCAACTGGTGTGGCGGTGATCATGGACAATATGACTGGTGTGCCATTGAGCAGGGACACTATAACTGGTGTGGCGGTGATCAGGGACAATATGACTGGTGTGCCATTGAAAAGGGACACTATAACTGGTGTGCCATTGAGCAGGGACACTGCAACTGGTGTGCCATTGAGCAGGGACACTGTATCTGGTGTGCCATTGAGCAGGGACACTGTATCTGGTGTGCCATTGAGCAGGGACACTGTATCTGGTGTGCCATTGAGCAGGGACACTGTATCTGGTGTGCCATTGAGCAGGGACACTGTATCTGGTGTGCCATTGAGCAGGGACACTGTATCTGGTGTGCCATTGAGCAGGGACACTGCAACTGGTGTGCCATTGAGCAGGGACACTGTATCTGGTGTGCCATTGAGCAGGGACACTGCAACTGGTGTGCCATTGAGCAGGGACACTGTAACTGGTGTGGCTGTGATCAGGTACAATATGACTGGTGTGACCACGGGCGGACTGACCATTTGGAAACTCGGGCACTGCCCAAGGGCCTGTGGTCAGTAGGGGGCCCCATGAGATGCCCCTGGTACCTTTTTCATAGGCTTTTTTGAGTTTGGGCAAGGACACAGGGGCCCCATGATCCCCTATTGCCCGGGGGCCCCATGAGTTGTCAGTCTGCCCCTGGGTGTGACTGATCAGGGATACTGGGACTAGAGTGGTGGTGCTCAGGGACACTGGAACTGGTATGGTGGTTGATAAGGGACACTTTAACGGGTTTAGTGGTGATCAGGGATGCTGTGAGTGGTGTGCTTGTGACTGGGAACACTGTGAGTCGGTGGCAGTGATTAGGGACACTGACTGGTGTGGTGGGGATTAGGGACACTAGTGACACTGTACTGCTGTGGCACTGATAATGGCTGGTGACACTGAAATACAGCAATATCAGAGCAGCCAGCCGTTGTACATGATCACCATAGTGACAGTAGACTTACTCTGGTGACAGTATGTATAAAAAAATTAATCTTTTTATTTTGTAATTTTTTTTATTTTATGATTTTCTTTTTACATACTGTCACTAGAGCAGTGCACTGTTACCATTGACACCGCACTGCTCTAAGGATTTTTTTTTTTGCACTACAATTGCTTATATGGCCTTGATAACTATATAAGCAATCATGTGTGACAGTTCTCGGCTGCATTCATGCAGCCATTGAGAAATACTGTAATGGATGTGATTGGTTACAGCTATCGCATGGTACAGTTCTGATATGATTTGCCCTGTATGTGATCACTGTTACATACCTGGTGGTGGAGCCTGACATGCAGAGCTAGGTTTTTCTTACACCTCTGGCTTAGGAACACCAGAGAAAAGAGTGGCCCGACTGACAGGTCTTCTGCTGACAGATGCTGATGAGCTGGCCATGCATCCAGAGACCGCAGTAATGGCACACTGGATGCTCACTGGCAGGTGGACCAGAGCAAGAGTCAGGCACAGATCAGCAGGTTCAGGCACAGAGGAAAATTCTGTAAGTGGGGTCAGGCAATCCGGGTCATCAACTAGGGTGCAAATCAGATACAGACAGCAGGCAGAAGCGTAGTCAGGAGTCAGGCCAGGATTGGTAACAGCAGGCAAAAAAGAAACAAGCCAGGGGTCAGTGCAGGTGGCATTCAGGCAGGGTCAGGAGCAGATCAGGTCAGCAACAGAGGATCAACACAGGAATGGGTAGCAGATTTACAAGAAATGTAGTAGATCAAAAAGCAATGACCCAGGGTAATAGTGCCGTTTAAATAGCCCACCTGGTATCTGCGCAAGCTCATGCCTGTGTGCGCACAACACATTGGCCACAGACAGAGCTCCTTATTGTTCTGCACCAACTTCATGTATGAGCTCTTCCTGACACACTGTGACCTATCAGTGAAAGACAGCCATTGTTTACTACTGGATATGTGATTGCTGTGATTGGTCACAGTGATCACATGGTACCAGGGCGGAGCGCAGCTGACCAGTACCTCGGATCAATGGACATAGTGGTCACAGGATCTGGTAAATATATGGGCGCGTACGGTGCACAGTTCTGGTGAAATGCCACTTGTCTTGTTCAGCCAGTTATGGTCAATGGCCGGGCGGGAATCGGATAAAGGACAAGTTCACCTTTGGGAACATGTTACGTGTTCCACCCATTTTTAGGGTGAAACATGTAACATGTTCCCATAGCTGCAGGCGCGCCTGCCGTCCCCCCTTCTAACACATAATACAGGGAGAAGTTTCCCCGTACTGTCAGATTTGAAAACAGCGTGGCCGTGCGGGGTTCCGCCCACACAGCCATGTCATTCATTCATGGACTTCCATGAATGAATGAACTGCAAGTCCAGACCGCCTTAGTGGCAGTCAGCTTGTAGTTTTCAATGAACTATCATGGTTCTGTGGCGCGCCATGGTAGTTTATTCAAGCTTCCTGTCAGAATATCTGCTTGGCCGTACATCCCGTACATCCCATACATCCTGTACATCCCATACATTCTGTACACCCCGTACATCTCATACCCCCTGTACATCCAGTACACCCTGTACATCCCATACGTCCCCGTACACCCCCGTACACCCTGTACATCCCCATATACCCTGTACATCCCATACATCCTGTACATCCCGTACACCCCATACATCCTATACATTCTCTACACCCCATACATCCCATACATCCTGTACACCCCGTACATCTCATACACCCTGTACATCCCATACATCCTGTACACCCCGTACATCTCATACACCCCGTACATCCCCGTACATCCAGTACACCCTGTACATCCCATACATCCCCGTACACTATGTACATCCCGTACACCCTGTACATCCCCATACACCCCATACACCCTGTACATCCCATACACCCTGTACATCCCATACACCCTGTACATCCCATACATCCTGTACACCCTGTACATCCCATACATTCTGTACACCTCTTACATCTCATACACCCCATACATCCCTGTACACCTGGTACACCCCATACACCCTGTACATCCCATACATTCTGTACATCCCACACATTCTGTACATCCCATACATTCTGTACACCTCTTACATCTCATACACCCTGTACATCCCATACATCCCCGTACACCTGGTACACCCTGTACATCCCCATACACCTGGTACACCCCATACATCCCATAGATCCCCATACACCATGTGCACCCCGTACATCCCGTACACCCCATACTTCCCCATACACCCTGTACATCCCATATACCTCGTACCACCCCATACAACCCATACAGCAAGCCGATATTCTTACAGGTCTGCAGGAAACCTACATGGTATCAGTGATCTACTGATCACAGATGCAATGCATTCCAGGGTCCTTTGAACAAAAATAATAAATGCACATTTTTTTACCTGCAAAAAAATGTGCATTTTTTTTTTTTTTTGTCCAAAAGGCAAACTCATCCTGTAGCCTCCCTAGCAGTCTGATTATGTCAGTATTTCTGTGCTCAAAGCGGTACATTTTTTGCATGGAAATATGTTTTTTTATTGTAGGCTGTAATTTTTAGGAATAACTCACTGAAATCTGTCCGAACAAGAGTCTAGTAAACATCCCGGGTATGATAAAATTTGAAACACAAAATCATAAATTATAATATAATAAATAATCATAAAAAATAATAATAAATGTGATTCAATAATATAATCAAACCAAAAACACTGAAATTTGAAATATAGCGCACGTTTGCACATCGCAAAGTCGCAAAATAATTTTCAGTGTCTGATGAGGAATTTCCCCCACGAATCATTATCACTCAATTCTGCAAGTGGTTCTGATTTACAAAAAAAAAAATGCTACATTTTCTTGAAGCGATGCAGTATTTTAGTAGTGAAAATGTGTGGTATTTTAACTCTGGCGGATGCCGGAGCCTTTTACAACCAGTGAATAGCTGGTTGTTAAGGAGCCATCATCTGCTGCATCCTTAACAACCAGTGACTCATCTTCTCTCAGAGGGATTCCCCACTCACAGCAAAATACAAACAAAAGAAGAGCTCCTATTAAAAACTTTAAAAAACAATGTGCCCCCCCCAAATGCTTACCAGGCCAGGAAACCGACTCTTCAACCTAACCTCATCTTTTACCTTAACACAATGGACACCGTCCTCCACTCACTCTGATAGGAATACATTAGACCTTGTTTTCTCCCGTCTTTGCACTCCCTACAACCTCACAAACACCCCCTTTCCTCTCTCTGATCACAATCTCATCACCTTCACAGTCTCCTCATCTTCAAACACCTATCCCTCCAAGCAGCAAACAATTACCCGCAGAAACCTTCACAACTTGAACCCGGCTCCTTTCCACTCTGCAACTGACCAACTCTATGACAGAATCTCTCCCCTGTCCTGCCCTGACCTGGCCACTGCTGTCTATAACAGTTCGCTTTCATCCACATTAGACTCGCTTGCTCCTCTAACCGCACGAAGCATCAGGCCCCGACCAGTACAAACTTGGCAGACTGACCACACCCGAAATTTTAAGAGACATAGTCATGGCTTAAAACTAAATCCCAGCAAGCTTTCACCCGATATAAATCTGCTTTCTTCACATCCAATTCCTCCCTCCATGCTTCCAAACAAGCCTACTTTGTCACTCTCATCAATAGGTTGTCATCCAGTCCTCCTTGTCTCTTCTCTACTTTTAACTCTCTACTTTCTCCACCCCCACCTCCACCCAACACCTCACTCACTGCTTACGATATTGCAAATCATTTCAAAAACAAGATTGATGCAATTCCTAGGGGCATCGCCACTGCACAGACATCCATCCCACTTAGCATACCTTATACTAAACCTCCCTCAACACTTTCCTCTTTTGACCTCACTACTACCGAAGAGGTCACTAAGGTTTTCTCAGAAGCCCGTCTCACCACCTGCCCCCTGGATCCTGTCCCCTCACAATTACTACAGTCACCCTCTTCTTCTATCCTTTGCTCCCTCACTCACATCTTCAATCTCTCCCTCTCTACTGGTGCCTTCACCTCCCCTCTAAAGCATGTGCACATCACTCCCATACTTAACAAGCCCTCCCTGGACCCCACCAACCTGAACAACTTAAGATCCATCTCCCTGCTCCCATTCTCCTGTAAACTCCTAGAATGCTTAGTCTACAATCACCTGAGCTCCTACCGCACTGACAACAACCTTCTTGACCCTTTACAGTCTGGCTTTGGCTCACTACACTCCACTAAAACTGCCCTACTAAAAATCACTAATGATTTACTAACTGCTAAAACCAATGGCCACTACTCCGTACTCATCCCAACCAATGACCACTACTCCATACTAATCCCAACCAATGGCCACTACTCCGTACTCATCCCAACCAATGGCCACTACTCCGTACTCATCCCAACCAATGGCCACTACTCCGTACTAATCCCAACCAATGGCCACTACTCCGTACTCATCCCAACCAATGGCCACTACTCCGTACTCATCCCAACCAATGGCCACTACTCCGTACTCATCCCAACCAATGGCCACTACTCCGTACTCATCCCAACCAATGGTCACTACTCCGTACTCATCCCAACCAATGGCCACTACTCCGTACTCATCCCAACCAATGGCCACTACTCCGTACTCATCCCAACCAATGGCCACTACTCCGTACTCATCCCAACCAATGGCCACTACTCCGTACTCATCCCAACCAATGGCCACTACTCCGTACTCATCCCAACCAATGGCCACTACTCCGTACTCATCCCAACCAATGGTCATTACTCCGTACTCATCCCAACCAATGGTCACTACTCCGTACTCATCCCAACCAATGGCCACTACTCCGTACTCATCCCAACCAATGGCCACTACTCCGTACTCATCCCAACCAATGGCCACTACTCCGTACTCTTACTACTTGACCTCTCTGCGGCTTTTGATACTGTTGACCATCCCCTCCTCCTCAAAAAACTCCACTCTCTTGGCATCAGAGACTCTGCTCTCTCCTGGTTCTCCTCCTACCTATCGCAGCGCTCCTTCAGCGGTACCTATAACTCGGTCTCCTCCTCTCCACTCCCTCTTTCTGTAGGGGTCCCACAAGGTTCTGTCCTTGGATTCCTTCTCTTCTTCATCTACACCTCCTCCCTTGGTCAGTTGATAAACTACCATGGCTTTAAGTACCATCTCTACGCTGATGACACACAAATCTATCTTTCTACCCCTCACCCCTTCAGTCTCCTCTCACATTACTAACCAACTAAGTGACATATCAGCATGGATGTCACTCCACTTCCTCAAACTCAATCTTTCCAAAACTGAGCTTAGTATTCCCTCCAGCCCATGCCCCCTCCCCTGACTTCATCAAGATCAATAATACAACCATCAGTCCCTCCCCTCATGCCAGGGTACTATGTGTAATCCTAGACTCCCATCTGTCCTTTCAGCCCCAAATCCAATCACTGTCCAAATCTTGTAGACTTCACCTCCACAACATCTCCAAGATACGCCCGTTTCTAACCTCGGAAACCACAAAGCAACTTATCCACTCCCTTGTTATATCTCGCCTTGACTATTGTAACTCCCTCCTCATTGGCCGACCTCATCACAGGCTATCCCCTCTTCGGTCTATCATGAATGCTGCTGCCAGACTCATCCACCTTACTAACCGTTCTATATCTGCCACCCCTCTCTGCCAATCCCTCCACTGGCCTCCATTTAGTGTCCTCCATCCCTCTCTGCCAATCCCTCCACTGGCCTCCATTCAGTGTCCTCCACCCCTCTCTGCCAATCCCTCCACTGGCCTCCATTAAGTGTCCTCCACCCCTCTCTGCCAATCCCTCCACTGACCTCCACTCAGTGTCCTACCCCTCTCTGCCAATCCCTCCACTGGCCTCCACTCAGTGTCCTCCACCCCTCTGTGCCAATCCCTCCACTGGCCTCCTGACAACAACAGAGTTTGGCAGATCTGTTGTTCAAGCTGGTCATGCCAGTTACGGTTAATAAATTTGAGTTCTTCTTGCACCCACCCAACTGGCAAGTTATGCTGCCATGATGCACCAAAAAAATGGAAAATTGTAATTCTGTAATTCTCCTTTCCTGGTGCATCTTCATGGCAGCATACAGGTGCCCACCCTTGAGGTGATAGTTACAGTGATTGCTGTGTTGTGTCCTGGCTAAACAACTTGTAGCTAACCGGTCCTATCAGGTTGTGGGGGCGGAGCCACAACCCAGTGTAGACTGCCATGAAGTTGCACCAGAAAAGGAAAATTATGGAAAGGTGAGTATACATTTTTCCGTTTTTAAAACGAAGGTAACAAAATCCTTCCACTCATCCCAAACAGTAATATATCCCCTTGGTGGGAGTGGAGAAGACCCATCTGTAACCATTTTCTCTTCAGCGGATTCCCCCCCCTTCCTGACCAGGCCATTTTGTTGCGATATAGCGCTGTGTTACTTTAACTCACAATTGCGCAGTCATGCAACGCTGCACCCAAATGAAATTTACGTCCGTTTTTCCCACAAAAAGAGCTTTCTTTGGTGGTATTTGATCACCTGTGCGGTTTTTTATTTTTTGCACTATAAACAAAAAAAGACCGACAGTTTTGAAAAAGAAACCAATGTTAAACATGTCCAGTAAGAAAATGTAAAAAAATCTAATTTTGCCATAAATTTAGGCCAAAATGTATTCTGCTCCGTGTCTTTGCTGAAAAAATCCCAATACGTGTAAATTAATTAGTTTACGTGAAAGTTATAGCATCTATAAATGGTGGTATATATACTGGATTTATTCTTTTTTTACTACTAATGGCAGCGATCAGCGACTTATAGCGGGACTGCGGCGGACATTCTGACACTGGGGGGGACTTACTTGGTGTCACTGACATCCCAGTGACACCAATTCAGTGATCGGTGCTAATAAAAAGCACTGACACTGTACTAATGGCACTGGGCAGGAAGGGGTTAACATGAGGGACGATCAAAGGGTTAACTGTGTGCTGTTTCACTATTGGGGCTGTGTGTGTGCTTTACACTGTAAGCACACTGCTGTGCACGGCTCTGCTATGCAGAGTCATACAAAGCAGTGTACAGGAGCTGATAGGGGAGAGAACTATGTTGTTTACATGCAGTTCTCTCCCCGTCAGAGATAATCAAGGATCACCGGGTGTCGGCAAGTAATTACTAGCTGAGACCCGGTGATTGACAGCCAAGGCAGTGAATGTCGGCGCGGGTAAGGTACGTGCGCGGTGCGTGTGCCCCCTACATGGAACTGCAAAATCACATGTATATATACATGATTTTGAGCACCCGTGTTGCCCTGTAGCAGTATTTCTACTATAGGGCGGCGTGGAACTGGATAAGGATCTACAGTCCATACACACACAGCACAAGGCCGGGGTCACACTACCAGATGCTTCTTGGGGCTGCAGTTCCTCTGAGCTCCACAAGGTGGGGATTTCACTTCTACCCAGACAGGAAGTCTCTATGAGAGACAGGAAGTGATGTCAGGTACAGACAGGAAGTTCCAACCACGGAGTAGGTGAGACGGTGGAAGTGGCAGCAGAGGAGGTAATAAGATGTTATTTCCTATTTACACCCAGTAACCCCCCGTCATGTCCGTCCTCTTCCTCCATAGTCACGTCCGTCCTCTTCCTCCATGGTCACGTCCGTCCTCTTCCTCCATAGTCACTGTGACGTCTTTTATCTCCAGCAGATGATGATACACACATATATAGTGTGGGAACCCAGATTAACCCCTTCAGGGGCACAACATTCCCCCACTTCCGGGGCCGGAACATTCTCCTCATTGTGGAGATGGGTCACCTTCTCACCCCATCAGTCTATACCAGTGGTGGGCAACCTTTTTTTTCAACTGAGCCAAATCTCGCCAAAACCACGATTGAAATTTATTTTGAGAGCCACATTTTTAAAACTGAAAATACATCCCCCATAGTAATTCATCCCCCATAGTAATTCATCCCCCATATAGTAATTCATCCCCCATAGTAATTCATCCCCCATATAGTAATTCATCCCCCATAGAGTAATTCATCCCCCATATAGTAATTCATCCCCCATAGTAATTCATCCCCCATATAGCAATTCATCCCCCATAGCAATTCATCCCCCATATAGTAATTCATCCCCCATATAGTAATTCATCCCCCATATAGTAATTCATCCCCCATAGTAATTCATCCCCCATATAGTAATTCATCCCCCATATAGTAATTCATCCCCCATAGTAATTCATCCCCCATAGTAATTCATCCCCCATAGTAATTCATCCCCCATATAGTAATTCATCCCCCATAGTAATTCATCCCCCATAGTAATTCATCCCCCATAGTAATTCATCCCCCCTATAGTAATTCATCTCCCATATAGTAATTCATCCCCCATATAGTAATTCATCCCCCATATAGTAATTCATCCCCCATATAGTAATTCATCCCCCATAGTAATTCATCCCCCATAGTAATTCATCCCCCATATAGTAAGTCCCCCATATAGTAAGTCCCCCCCCATATAGTAAGTCCCCCATATAGTAAGTCGTCCCCCATATAGTAAGTCCCCCCCCATATAGTAAGTCCCCCCCCATATAGTAAGTCCCCCCCCATATAGTAATTCATCCCCCATATAGTAAGTCCCCCCTGTGTCAATTCACTTACCTTTGCTCCGCGCGTTCCTCTCGCCGTGCTTCCCGCGCCGTTCTGGTCTTCAGGGCGGACTGTGAGAGGAGAGGAGTTCGTCACGCTGCCCCGCCTACATCCTGGCTGCCCCGCCTACATCCTGACAGCTGCAGAATCCTGACTTTTGGGGCGGCCGCCCGAGAGGAGGGAGGGGAGCGGGCGGCCGTCCGAGAGGAGGGAGGGGAGGGGGCGGCCGCCCTGCACACGCCCGTCCGAGAGGAGGGAGAGGAGGGAGGGGAGCGGGCGCCCGGCACACAGAAGAGCCGCATTTAAGCTTGTAAAGAGCCGCATGTGGCTCGCGAGCCGCGGCTTGCCGACCACTGGTCTATACTAACGGATTATATGACTTTTATCAGTGGCGGGGGATGGGGGGTTATTTCGGGGGGATTGGAATATGTATATCTTTATTTTATAAGATTCAATTAGGAAGAAAGAGAGAAAATGTCATTTGTAGGAAATGTCCTGAAAACGTATTTCTCCATAATGATCCCAGTCTCAGATATTCATCCTGAAATGTGATCAGTAAAGTCTCCGGAGAACACGGGAGAAATGATTCTGTGTACAGAAACCTCACAGAGCGCCACCCACAGCTCCTCCTCTCAGTGTCCTCCAACCAGAGTCAGAATCCTATGACATCACACTGACCTCACAGCTCCTCCTCCCAATGTCCCTCCATCCAGAGTCAGAGAATCCTATGACATCACACCGACCTCACAGCTCCTCCTCCCAATGTCCCTCCAACCAGAGTCAGAGAATCCTATGACATCACACCGACCTCACAGGTTCTCCTCCCGATGTCCCTCCAACCAGAGTCAGAGAATCCTATGACATCACACCGACCTCACAGCTCCTCCTCCCAATGTCCCTCCATCCAGAGTCAGAGAATCCTATGACATCACACAGACCTCACAGCTCCTCCTCCCGATGTCCCTCCATCCAGAGTCAGAAACCTATGACATCACACTGACCTCACAGCTCCTCCCCCCAATGTTTCTCCATCCGGCTCTTTTCTCTTATTTCAATGCTCTATGATTTGGATTAACCCTTAGCATCCTTATCTGAAAGCAGGACTGTTGGTTCTGCATTGTATGCAATGATGTTAAAATGCCTGCTACAAGCTTTCAACCTATGCAGTGGGGGTCCTGTGTAGGTAAATTATACCACAGCCTGAAGTAGGGCTTTAAATGGAGACCTGACCAAAGAGGTGAGGAGGATTCTGGGAATATCATTTGATGTTACTATTTGTGTTCAGACGTAGAGTTTTCCTCCTGTGAAGTCTGGAGATCATATGACATCACATCGCCTCCACCTCCCTCCCTGATAGAAGAGAGAAAGAAGAAGAAGATTCTAGAAGTCACCAGAGAGATCACTGAGCTGCTGACAGGAGAGGTGAGCGGTGCCGGGAATTCTGGGACATTCTCCAGTAACAGACAAGGGATGTGTCTGGATGGTGACTGTATCATTGTGTGTGTCAGGTTCCTATAAGGTGTCAGGGTGTCACTGTCTATTTCTCCATGGAGGAGTGGGAGTATTTAGAAGGACACAAGGATCTCTACAAGGACGTCATGATGGACAATCAGCCGCCCCTCACATCACCGGGTAAGAGGAGACTTTATTGTAAAGGAGAGAGCAGTACGGAGGATCCACCTAGATCCCCCATCATCTGATAAACACATAGAAACAATGGATTCAGTCAGTGTGTGTGTTTCCTACAGATGGATCCAGTCATGGGAACCCACCAGAGAGATGTCCCCATCCTCTGTATTCCCGGGATTCCACACAGGAAGGTCACACCATCCCTCACCTTCATCAGGTAGATGAGGAACAATCACTGATAGTATCATTAGGATCTGTACATTATCTGCATTGTTACCATTGATGTCATTTTATTATATATTCAGAGTGGAAACCTGAGAGATTCTACAGTTGAGGTTAAAGAAGAGATAAAAAAGGAGGATGAAGAGGATGGGGTGATGGAGGAGTCAGAGTTTCTAAAAGAACACAAAGATCTGTACCAGGACACCATGGTGGAGTCATTCAGTTACAGAAACCCACCAGAGAAACACACCATCCCTCACCATCATCAGGTAGATGATTGACAATTATTGGTAGTTGTGATTTATACACAGCATGTTTGTTACAATGAATGTTTTATTATATCTTTCAGAGTGGAATCCTCGAGGATGATAATATTGATGTTAAAGAAGAGTATAAAGAGGAGGATGAGGAGTATGGAGTGATGGAGGAGTTCTCAGAAGGACACAAGGATATGATGGAGCCACCTAATACCAGGAACCCACCAGAGAGATGTCCCCGTCCTCTGTATTCCCGGGATTCCACACAGGAAGATCACACCATCCCTCACCATGACAAGGTTGGTGGGACGCAGCATATGGAACATGGACTTGTGGAGATGATGTGTGGATTCCTTTTATATGATGTCACTATGTTAACCATTTTAGCACCGCCCCACAGCAGAAATACTGCTACAGGGTGGCAGCGGTGCACAAAATCACATCTATGTATTTTTTCATTTCCGGGTAGGGGGCGCGCTCACTCTTCCCGCACCGCAATTTGCGGCCATAGCTGTCAATCATCATTACTCGCTGCCACCTGGTGATTCCTGAGGATCTCCGACGGAGGGGAAGAACTGTTAGTAAATAAAACAGTTTCTCCTCCCTGTCAGCTCCTGCACACTGCTTTGCATGGCTGTGCACAGCATAACCATGCAAAGCAGTGTGCTTAAAGTGAAGCGCAAACACAGAATATGGTGTAAAACAGCACAGTTAACCCTTTGATCGCCCCTCATGTTAACCCCTTCATACCCAGTGCCATTAGTACAGTGTCAGTGCTTTTTATTAACACTTATTGTATTGGTGTCACTAGGGATGTCAGTGACACCAAGTTAGCTCCCCCCAGTGTGAGAATGCCCACCGCAGTCCCGCTATAAGTTGCTGATCACTGCAATTACTAGTAAAAATTCCAGTATCTATACCGCAAATTTGTAAACCCTATAACTTTCACATAAACCAATTCATTTACACGTATTGGGATTTTCTTTTAGCAAAGACATGGAGCAGAATACATTTCGGCCTAAATTTATGAAGAAATTTGATTTTTTTAAAAAAAATTTTACTGGACGTGTTTCATAGCAAAAAGTCAAAAATATTTTTTTGTTCGCTCATTTTTTATTTATAGTACAAAAAAATAAAAACTGCACAGGTGATCAAATACCACCAAAAGAAAGCTCAATTTGTGGGGGAAAAAAGAATGAAAATTTCATTTGGGTGCAGCGTTGCATGACCGCGCAATTGTCAGTTAAAGTAACTCTGCGCCGTATCGCAAAAAATGGCCTGGTCAGGAATGGGGGAGAATTCCTCAGGAGGGCAATGGGTTAATGTTTATATTTTATCGATTTTATTTTCCATCATTCTCTTGGTTTAGGGTGAAGATCCTAAAGATATAAAAGATGAAGTTAAATCAGAAGAAGAAGAGGCGTATGTGAGGGATGATCAGCAGTCTATGGAGGAGGATGGAATAACGGGGACATTTATAGAGGAGGACACTCCTACAGAGATCAGCACAGGTGGGTCATGAACACTAAATGCATTCCTCCACCCATACTGCTCACTGATTGGTCCAGAGTAGGGCGGGGACTGGGTGATATCAGCCTGTAATCCCCTGGTCACTTGCCTGAGCTGTGTTCCCCGTCCTGTATTCCTGGATTTCTCTCGGATAATCTTCCTTCTCTGTGCTGCAGACACAATTTATGTATCTAGACTGGATTTATGGAGATTCTGGGGTTCAGCTGGCAGAAAAATGTTGATTTACACCATAGGTGTTACTTAATTTAGGCACTTGGGGTGTGTGCCTTAGCTCTTCTGCCCCAGGCCCGGGTCTAGCAAGATCTCTGACAGAACAATTCTCCCAGGGTTACTTGTTCTGTGGTCTGCTGGCTGTGCCGGGTGGAGGGATATGTCTGTATAGTCTCAGACCCAAGTCACTGAGTGCAGTCTCAGGAGATGGGAGGCAGCGGTGTGGGACCTCTGCAACTTGTCTCAGTTAAGTAAGCATTCAAGTTACCACTGATTACACAATGCCAATATTATGAGCCCTGACCATTGCACTATACAATTTATGTTGCATGTTACAAAGTCCTTATATCTGCATTATGTACTCTATGTTGTATATTACATACTCCTGATCCCTGCACTATATACTCTGATGTACATTACATACTCCTGACCCCTGCACTATATACTCTATGTTGTACATTACATACTCCTGACCCCTGCACTATATACTCTATGTTGTACATTACATACTCCTGACCCCTGCACTATATACTCTATGTTGTACATTACATACTCCTGACCCCTGCACTATATACTCTGATGTACATTACATACTCCTGGCCCCTACACTATATACTCTATGCTGTACATTACATACTCCTGACCCCTGCACTATATACTCTTATGCTGTACGTTACATACTTCTGACCCCTGCATTATATACTCTTATGTTGTACATTACTTACTCCTGACCCCTGCACTGTATACTCTATGTTGTACATTACATACTCCTGACCTCTGCACTATATACTCTATGTTGTACATTACATACTCCTGACCCCTGCACTATATACTCTATGGTGTACATTACATACTCCTGACCCCTGCACTATATACTCTATGGTGTACATTACATACTCCTGACCCCTGCACTATATACTCTATGTTGTACATTACATACTCCTGACCCCTGCACTATATACTCTATGTTGTACATTACATACTCCTGACCCCTGCACTATATACTCTGTGTTGTACATTACTTACCCCTGCACTATATACTCTGTGTTGTACATTACATACCCCTGCACTATATACTCTATGTTGTACATTACATACTCCTGACCCCTGCACTATATACTCTATGTTGTACATTACATACTCCTGACCCCTGCACTATATAGTCCTCTCTGTTGTATCTTATACAATATGTTATACATTCCATAGTCCTGACTTCTGCTCTCCCCCTCCCCCCACTGCTATACATACACATAATATGGATTCTCTTTCGTTACACCCATTTCCTACCAGCTGGACATTATATATCAGATGATGTGATTGGAGCACAGACTTACATGGTGATAATAATGTGATAACATCCTCCAACTTTGGATCCTTAAATAGAAAGTGATAATTAGGGCGGAGTCAATACCCTAATGATGGTGGTCTTCAGGATCAGTCCAGTTGTCAGAGCCTGGGTTCGAACCTGGGCCTTCTGCGGTGAGAGGCAATGTTTCTTCTTGCTGAGCCACCTGGAATGCTGGACAGCTCCCTTGACAATTCTTTGGATGATCCTGCCTTGGCCCTGTTTGTCTTGAACCTTGAACCCCTTGCTCCTCCCATGAACTTCCTGATAAAAGCCATGCCTCTGCATTTCCTGTTTGCCAGATTATTGTGCCTTCATCAGCCAGTATCTCGCTTGTCTCTCCTGCTACCGTCTATACCTTCGTTACTAGCCTTTGGCTTGTTCCTGGACTACAATTTTGCCTCATCCTCATCTACTACTGTTTGTGACCGACCCTTGGCTTGTTGACTGTCTCCGCTTCTGCTTGATCCTTTACTTGTTCGATCTGCTACTGGATTCCGGCTTGCTCATTCCCTGGTGGGGTGATCCTGAGATCTGCGACCTGGTATCAACACGCAGCCAAATCCATCTCCACCATTAGGAGCTCTGGTGAAAACCGGTTGGTGCTTAGACCTCGCACCTCAGGTGAGCCTGAGTCCTTTCTCAGGGTGACCTGCCTGTGTACCTATCCTGCTGGTTTCAGGTAAGCCTTCACACTGCAATAGCAACTCGTGTCAGGGATGCGGGTGTGACCAGAAGTGTGTGGACTGACACAGGGAAACGCAGGCTTCAGATATGGTATAAATAAGACAATTTATTAAGACTAACAATACAAATATAAACGCAGTGCACCAAACCCCAAGCTAACACAAATACATACAACAAGGTGAAACAAACCCAAACCTAAACTGATATAGATACACAGGTACATACACATTTAGAGCACAACGTAGTCAGGCAGGCCGGGTCGATAACTATCGGGCAGGTAGGTACAGGAGGAGCAGGCAGAGAGTAGTCAGGTCACGAGCCGGGTACAGCAACTAACGGACAGGTAAGTACAGGGGGTCAGGCAGAGAATGGTCGGGGTCACAAGCCAGGGATCAAATCAGGAGAAGTCAGCAGAGGTCAGGATCAGGCAGGGTCGGCAACAAGTCAGGCAGAAACAGGAACAGGAATGCAGGTTACAAGATACAGGGGCCCATGGAAAAACACACACCAAGGCACAGACTGCAGGTCTGGCCATCCCTTAAATACACCACCTGCAATCAGCCCCAGGTGATGGCTAATTGCCAAAGTGAACCTCTGGTTGTTAACACCCGCTGGCCAGCCCTGGTACTGCAGCCCACAAGGCAGGTAAGTCCCACCACTATTGGCAAGTCCATTCCTGACAACTCGTCTCTGAACCTGACCTAGACCATGACAGAATAATCTGGCCCAAACAAGGAGGCCGCTATAGCAAGTGTTGTGACTCCTCTTAGGCAGCAACTTGCTGAGCTGCAGGAATTCGGGGTTACCCATCAAGAAAAAGTTGCCAAACTAGAAAGCATTGTGGATTGTCTGCAGAGACAACTGCTGAACCGAGATGATACCAACTCACATATGCCCCAGCCCCAACCATCTAAGTTTAATGGAGACTGCCGCCACTACAGGGGTTTCCTTAACCCCTTGCCTACCAGGCAATTATACCCCCTTCCTTACCAGGCCAATTTTCAGCTTTCAGCGCTGCCGCAATTTGATTGACAATTGCGCGGTCATGCAACATTGTACCCATATGAAATTTTGATCATTTTTTTCTCACAAATAGAGCTTTCTTTTGGTGGTATTTAATCGCCACTGGGCGCTTTACTTTTTGTGCTATAAATTAAAAAAAGTGCAAAAAATTTGAAAAAAAAAAAAAGTTTATTTGTTTCTTTTATAAAATTTTTCAAACAGGTATTTTTTCTCCTTCACTGATTTGCGTTGATGAGGCGGCACTGATGGGCACTGATAGGCGGCACTGATGGGCACTGATAGGCGGCACTGATGGGCACTGATAGGCAGCACTAAAGGGCACTGATAGGCAGTACTAATGAGGTGGCACGGATAGGCGGCACTGATAGACAGCACTAATTAGGGGTCACGGATAGGCGGCACTGATAGGCGGCACTGATAGGTGACACTGATGATGGGTACTGATAGACGGCACTGACTGGCATCACTTCTGGGCACTGACTGGCGGCACTGACTGGCACAACCCCTGGGCACTGACTGGTGGCACTGACTGGCAGCACTGCTGGGCTGCACTGGTGGGTGGCACTGGTGGGCAGCACTGGTGGGTGGGCACAGGTGGGTGGGCACAGGTGGGTGGCACTGCTGGGCACATGTAGGTGGCACTTCTGGGCACAGGTAGGTGGCACTGCAGAGTGGCACAGGTGGGGGCACTGCTGGGCACAGGTGGGGGCACTGCTGGGAACGGGTGGGCGGGGCTAGTGGGCGCACTGCTGGGCGGAACTTGCGGGTGTCACTGCTGGGCACCGATCATCAGGGCACTGATCATCAGTGCCCTGATGATCGGTGCCGATCCCCGCTCTGACAACTGCCGGTTCTCGGCAGTACTTTCCTCACGATCTGACAGCGTGAGGAAAGTGCAGCCGAGAACCGGCACTTGCATTTCCCTGTGATCAGCGTGTCATTGGACACCGCTGATCACGTGGTAAAAGGCCGGTGGGATCGGCCTTTCACCACATCACGTGATCAGCTGTGTCCGTAGGACACAGCGATCACGGAGATCGCCGGGTGCGCGCCCCCTGGGGCGCGCAGGAGAGCGCGGTCTGGGAGGACGTCATATGACGTCCACTCAGAACTGGCCGGCCGCGGTGAAGCCGTCATTCGGCTATGCACGGTCGGCAAGAAGTTAATCAATGTTGTGTATACTTCCAAATGTACCCTGCTGCTTTTTCTTCAGAGAAAAAGAAGGTAATGTTTATTATTGGGCTTCTGACTGGGGAAGCTCTAGCTTGGGCCTCCCCTTATATAGAGCAAGACCATGGCACTCTAAATAATCTCGATACCTTTTTGACCGCGATGAATCAGGTTTTTGATGATCCCAACCGTTGTGCTACTGCTGAAGCAAAATTGCATAGTCTGCGGCAGGGTAGATGCTCGGTCGCTGAATACACAGCTGAATTCAGAAGTTGGATCGCAGATACCACTTGGAACCCTGCATCACAAAAAAGCCAGTTCCGCCAAGGGCTTTCTGAACAGGTAAAGGATGAGCTTGCCAGAGTAGATATTCCTAATGATCTTGAGGAATTCGTCCAATTGTGTGTCCAAATTGATCAAAGACAGAAAGGAGGAAGGAGAGGCTGGGAATGTTTGGATATCATATGTACTCTTCAGCACCTCAGGATATGCACAGCCAAAAGGGAAGCCAAGGGTACCAGGACAGCGACAACCAAACAAAATGCTTCAGGGGTGCAGCCCTCCTCAGACGGGGAGATCAGCCTCTGGATAGAGAGAAAACAGGTGGCGCACACACCTAGTGCATTATCCAAGGTTTATTGTAGGAGTAAAAGAATAATAAAAACATACTCACAGACGAAGCATGGATCTAAAAAGCATAGAAAAATGACAATGGCCACAGCGGCGGGCAAGGTGTTCTCACTGTCAGTGCGGTCAAATGGCTGACGCGTTTCGGGGATGAATCCCTTTCCTCAGAGCTGATGACCAACCTGTATGGAGGTCAAGTAGTAAATAACCAGGGCTAGATGCCTTGGGAGCATAGGACTGTCGGCGCTATGTGACTGCTGTGTAGTGATATTGGACTGTTGTTGGAAAAAAAAAAAATATCACTACACAGCACTCACATAGCGCCGACAGCTTGCTCAGCGCTTCACGTTTGAATAGATATATATGGTCTACAGCCACACTCGTTACTTTAAACTGATAATCATCAACTATCCACTAGTCTTATTACTTTTATTTTTATGTTTACTAATATTATTATTTTTATCATCATTGCCAGTGTTACTACTACGATTATTTTTATATATTTTATTTTAAAAACATTTTTTATTTATCTACATTTGCAGGTGCTATATTCATGTATTTTTAATATTTTTTTATTTGCTTTGTCTCTTAGTGCATGTATGTATCTTTATATATGTGTATATGCATGTGTATATATGTACCGTATTTTTCGCTCCATAAGACGCACCTGACCATAAGACGCACCTAGGTTTTAGAGGCAAAAAACAAGAAAAAAAAATATTCTGAACCAATGGACTGCAGACATAGTACAGGAGATGACCAGAGACTGCGGACACAGCACAGGAGATGACCAGAGACTGTGGACACAGTACAGGAGATGACCAGAGACTGCGGACACAGTACAGGAGATGACCAGAGACTGCGGACACAGTACAGGAGATGACCAGAGACTGCGGACACAGTACAAGAGATGACCAGAGACTGCGGACACATTACAAGAGATGACCAGAGACTCCGGACACAGTACAAGAGATGACCAGAGACTGCGGACAAAGTACAAGGGATGACCAGAGACTGCAGACACAGTACAGGAGATGACCAGAGACTGCGGACATACTACAGGGGGTGACCAGAGACTGCAGACATACTACAGGGGATGACCAGAGACTGCGGACATACTACAGGGGATGACCAGAGACTGCGGACATAGTACAGGAGATGACCAGAGACTGCGGACACAGTACAGGAGATGACCAGAGACTGCGGACACAGTACAGGAGATGACCAGAGACTGCGGACACAGTACAGGAGATGACCAGAGACTGCGGACATAGTACAGGGATGGTCAGAGACTGCAGACAAACTAGAGGAGACAGTCAGAGACTGCGGACACAGTACAGGAGATGACCAGAGACTGCGGACACAGTACAGGGAATGACCAGAGGCTGCGGACACAGTACAGGAGATGACCAGAGACTGCGGACATATTACAGGAGATGACCAGAGACTGTGGACATAGTACAGGGAAAATACCAGGGACACAGTACAGATGACCAGAGACTGCAGACAGTGCAGGGAATAACCAGAGACTGCAGACAGTATAGGGGATGACTAGAGACTGCTGACCTTTGGGGAGGGAGGGGGAGCGGGTACCTGAATTTGACAGATACCCGCTCCCACTTCCGCAGCGTTGTCTTTCCCTCTTCTAACCGCGCCGGCTTCTGTGACAGCCGGGTGCCCACTGCGCATGCACGAGAAGCGCTGCGCTTTGTGAATGGCCCGGCGCCTTCTGGGACCTGTCATGTGTCCCAGAAAACACTGGACCATTCACAAAGCGCAGCGCATGCGCACTGGGCACCCGGCTGTCACAGAAGCCAGCGCGGGAAGACTGTGCAGCGCTGGAGCGAGGAACAGGTAAGGCCCTGCAGGAGAGAACAGCTGAGCGGCCGGCCCGGTATTCTGACATGGTGGCGGCAGAAATACCGGACCGGCCGCTTTATATTCGCTCCATAAGACGCACTGACGTTTTCCCCCCTTTTTTGGGGGAAAAAAGTGCGTCTTATGGAGCGAAAAATACGGTATGTATATGCGTTTATAAAAACTACAAAAGATTGCACTTTAAATAACCCCCTCCAACCCCTCATCTTATAACAAGTAGAGGAGGTGGAGCTTTGCTCCCAAGGCATCTAGCCCTGGTTATTTACTACTTGACCTCCATACAGGTTGGTCATCAGCTCTGAGGAAAGGGATTCATCCCCGAAACGCGTCAGCCATTTGACCGCACTGACAGTGAGAACACCTTGCCTGCCGTTGTGGCCATTGACATTTTTCTATGCTTTTTAGATCCATGCTTCGTCTGTGAGTATGTTTTTATTATTCTTTCACTCCTACAATAAACCTTGGATAATGCACTAGGTGTGTGGGAATGTTTGGAGGTAATAGGGTCAGAAATACCTTTTGGCCGCCTGTTCAATCTGTCGGAACCTGAATTAAAAGTACTCAGGGTGTGGATTGATTAAAAGTACTCAGGGTGTAGATCGATGAGAATTTAGAGAAGGGCTTTATTAGACACTCAGCTTCTCCTGCAGGAGCAGCCCTGTTCTTCCTTGAAAAGAGACTCCACCTTGCGTCCATGCATTGACTACAGAGACATGAATAAAATCACAATTAAAAACCATTATCTATTACCCTTGCTCTCGGAAATGTTGGAAAGACTTCGTTCTTCCAAGATCTTTACAAAGCTTGATCTACGAGGGGCATATAACCTTGTCCGCATTCGTCAAGGAGACGATTGGAAAACCACCTTCAGAACTACGGGCATTTCGAATCCTTGGTGATGCCGTTTGGACTTTGCAACGCCCCAGCATTTCATTGATTATGTTTTTCGTGATCTGTTGGACCAATTTGTGATTGCCTATCTGGATGATATCCTTATCTTTTCCGATAATTGGGAGGAGCACCGCAAACATGTTGGCACTGTCTTTGAAAGATTAAGGAAGAATAGACTTTACATTAAATTGGAAAAATGTGAGTTTGAACAAACCCAGATCCAGTTCTTAGGCTATATCATTTCTCCGGAGGGAGTGAGCATGGATCCTGAAAAGATCAAAGCAGTGGTAGATTGGCCAGCACCTGGAAATGTTAAGGAAATTCAACGTTTTGTCGGGTTTGCCAACTTCTACAGGAAATTTATAAGAAACTTTTCTAAAGTGATAGCTCCAATCACACAGCTGACGAAGAAGGGGGTACCCTTTGTGTGGACCTCTGAGGCACAGGCTGCGTTTGAAAAGCTGAAAACCTTTTCACTTCACCAATTTTGGTACATCCCGATCCTGAACTACCCTTTATAGTGGAAGTGGATGCCTCCAATTCTGCCGTGGGAGCGATCCTGTCTCAGCGAAGGGATGAAAAAATGCAGCTTCATCCTTGTGCCTACTTTTCTCGTTTGATGTCCTCAGCCGAAAGAAATTACGACATTGGGAATAATTTATATATATATATATATATATATATATATATATATATATATATATATAAAATATATAATGATATTATATTGTATATCCTGATGAAGTCACGTGTAACCAATCGTGACGTAACGCGTAGATACGCCAGTGGGAGGAGCCTAACAGACTGCGTGGTGACGTCATATCCGGCGTCGGCACCATCTTGGTGCACCTTGTGAGGATCCACCCAGATAGTACACCCATGGTGTGGTGAAATGCGATTATTGAACTGCACAAATGTGAGTAGTACTTTGGAGTGTGGCTTTTATTAAAAGTATGCAGTTTTACACTATGTTGGATGTTTTTGCCTTATGTGGGACATGTATGGAGAGGTGTTCATATTAATATCCGGAGGTATTCGTTGGATATATACTTATCAGAGGAGGAAGTACCACCGTTATTGCTGAGGAGGTTCCCACGGTGTCTTGGGAGGAAAACAAAAGAGGCATTTATCTGGCTCAGTGGACCTGAGGGGCCTGGGCAGGAAGGTGAGTGGGCACCCCTGTTACTATGGATTCATTATCCAACTGGGAGCACTTGCATGAAGATTACCGTGTGTTTTTTTCACTTATTAATATTGAGAGCAATCACAGCACTATATATAATATATATATATATAATTCTTCCTCAGTAGATGTGATGTGAGATATTTTGCATATAATATATATTTATGCGGATGAGGTATTTATAGCGCTGCACTTTTTTATATCTGTAATTCTCTGACATTGGGAATAAAGAGCTACTGGCAATTAAGGAAGCCCTTTCTGAATGGAGGCCTCTGCTAGAAGGGGCTTTTCATCCTGGAACTGTTCTCACTGACCATAAAAATCTGGAATTCATTCGCTCGGCCAAGAGATTGTCTTCTAGACAAGCACGGTGGTCGTTATTCTTTTCCAGATTCAATTTTATTATATCATATCGACCTGGATCGAGGAATGGTAAGGCCGATGCCTTATCAAGGATGCTGTCTGAGCCTCCCCAGGAGGGCAACTCTGAATGTTCAATCCTAACTCAAAAGAACTTCCTAGGGGCCACAAGTGCAAAGACATTCTTGAGTCTTCTCAAAGAGGGGTATGAGAACGACCCACTTCTCAAGGATCCTCCTAGAGATGTAAACCTTGAGTACAAGAACGGCTTTTGGACTCTAGCACATCGTCTATGTACCTGAGTCGGCTCGGGTGGAAGTTCTCCAATTAGTTCATGACTCCAAACTGGCAGGACATTTTAGGATTTCAAAAACAGATGACCTTCTGTCACGGTCTGGGTCAGGTTCAGAGACCAGTTGCTATAGCAGTGTGAAGGCTTACCTGAAAGCAGCAGGATAGGTACACAGGCAGGTCACCCTGAGAAAGGACGCAGGCTCACCTGAGGTGCGGGGTCTAAGCACCAACCGGTTTTCACCAGAGCTCCTAATGGTGGAGATGGATTTGGCTGCGTGTTGATACCAGGTCGCAGATCTCAGGATCACCCCACCAGGGAATGAGCAAGCCGGAATCCAGTAGCAGATCGAACAAGTAAAGGATCAAGCAGAAGCGGAGACAGTCAACAAGCCAAGGGTCGGTTACAAATGGTAGTAGATGAGGATGAGGCGAAATCGTAGTCCAGGAACAAGCCAAAGGTCAGTAACGAAGGTATAGACGGCAGCAGGAGAGACAAGTGGGATATTGGCTGATGAAGGCACAATAATCTGGCAAACAGGAAATGCAGAGGCATGGCTTTTATCAGGAAGTTCATGGGAGGAGAGAGGGGTTCAAGACAAACAGGGCCAAGGCAGGATCATCCAAAGAATTGTCAAGGGAGCTGTCCAGTATTCCAGGTGGCTCAGCAAGAAGAAGCATTGCCTCTCACTGCAGAAGGCCCAGGTTCGGACCCAGGCTCTGACAACAGTCTTCATCTTGGTTGTTCTCCCCCCATCCTCACTCTCTGACCTCTGGTGGGGCTCAGCCCCGCTGTTCTTCATGACTAAATCATGGACTAAATAAGGAAGTGCAGTACTTCTTGTGTTGGGAAGATGGCGATGAGTGATAGAGGGGGTGGGGACCCTCGTCCTATAATCCCCTCATCACTGTCCCTCCTATAAAAGACAGTTCTGGTTGTTTCCTCACTCTCTGACTAAGGTCCATGAATAAAGAAATGACCTGGTAGGAGATCAGAGGAGCCATTTCCTAGTTCCCTTGAGGGTGGAATTGTAAGCTCCTCAGAGACCAAGCTGCCTGATGTGGGCGGAGTCCTGGTTTGGGGGAACAAATCAGCTCCTGTCTAGTAATCCTCTTTGTCTTTGTATTTTAGTCCATGGCCGGGAGATGAGGAAAACCTCCGAGGATTGTCTCACTTTGTCTCCAGACTGGAAAGTAGAAGATGAGGACATCACACAGTATAGTCCAGGAGAAAACCCGGCTCCCTCCAATGTCCATCCGGCACCACCCAGTGTAGATGGACCATCGGATTCCTCGTATCCTGAGAAACCTCAGACTGTGCGGGATGGAGCAGTCTTTCCAATTCATAAGAGGTTTTCCTGTCCTGAGTGCGGGAAGAGTTTCCAATTTAAATCTAATCTTAGTATGCATATAAGGTCTCACACAGGGGATAAGCCACATTCCTGTCCTGAGTGCGGGAAATGTTTTTCAGTAAAGTCCCATCTTTTCCAACATCAGAGATCTCACACTGGTGAGAAGCCGTTTTCCTGTCCTGAGTGCGGGAAATGTTTTTCACAGAAGTCCAGTCTTAACAGACATCAGAGATTGCACACGGGGGAGAAGGCATATTCCTGTCTTGAGTGCGGGAAATGTTTTCTAAAGATGTCCAGTCTCTATAGACACCAGAGATTTCACACGGGTGAGAAGCCATATTCTTGTTCTGAGTGCGGGAAATGTTTTTCAGAGAAGTCCAATCTTTACAAACATCATAGATTGCACACAGGGGAGAAGCTCTATTCCTGTTCTGAGTGTGGGAAATGTTTTGTTCAAAAATTAGCACTTGTCACACATCAGAGATCTCACACGGGGGAAAAACCATATTCCTGTCCTGAGTGCGGGAAATGTTTTTCAGTTAAGTCCAATCTTCACAAGCATCAGACATTGCATGTGAGTGAAAAGCCCTATTCCTGTTCTGAGTGCGGAAAATGTTTTGTACAAAAATCAGAACTTGTCACACATGGGAAAACTCACACGGGGGAAATACCGTATTCCTGTCCTGACTGCGGGAAATGTTTTCCAGATAAGTCGCATCTTTACAGACATAAGAGATCACACAAGAGGGAGAAGCAGTATGCCTGTCCTGAGTGCGGGAAATGTTTTTCATTGAAGTCCCATCTTTCCATACATCAGAGCTCTCACACAGAGGAGAAGCCACCTTCCTGTTCTGAGTGTGGGAAATGTCACTCTCTGAAGTCCTGTCTTTACAGACATCTGAAGTTGGACACGGAGGACAATGAACTTTTATGGTCTGAGTGAGGGAATTATCACTCATTGTCTTGATTTCCTGTACATCAGGGGTCCCACACAACCCTGGAGGTGTATTAGTGCCTTGAGTGCGGGAAATGTCTTCTAGATGAATATTGCTGGACATCCCAGCTCTCATGTGGGGAAGAAGCACCCCCTGATATACACCTCAGATATACTCCATGGCTGATCTTCATCATGGAAGAAACAGTTCATAAGGAGATCAGAGGTCCCCAAAGACGTGGATGAAGTGTGGGACCGGGTTGGCCATTTATGGCAGGAGAAGAATAAAAATGGAGTCATGACCTTTCATTGGCTGAGTACATTTTGTGGTGGGAGATTTCGTAAACGTCTAGAGGTCTATTTTTCAAAAAATCAGTTGAACGAATGTGTCAAGCATTCACCCAGCTGTAACGTATGTTGGTCGTGTTTAATTTTTTTACAGTTATTTCCTATGACCTTTGGCTCCATCTATGGCCATAATGCAGTATTGCTGCTTTTTCCTAAAAGGAGCGATTTCAGGAAAAATAATGCATCAGAGCCACTAGATGGAGCTGGTCATCATAGGAAATCATTTGTAACGTCTGGAGGAATGCTTGAAAACAGACCCCTTAGTTTCCTTCATCAGGCAGGTTTCATAGAAATCACTAAGAGATCATTCTTATACACTTTGAAAGATATAAGTTAATTAACCCCTCCCCCTCCTGAGGATTTCCCCCCCTTCCTGACCAGGCCATTTTTTGCCTTACGGCGCTGCGTTACTTTATCTGACAATTGCGCGGTCATGCAACACTGCACCCAAATGAAATTTTAACGTCCTTTTTTCCCACTAATAGCGTTTTTTCGGTGGTATTTGATCGCCTGTGCGTTTTTTATTTTTTGCGCTATCAACAAAATAAAAAAATGACAATTTTGAGAAAAACTATATTTTTGACTTTTTGCTATTAAACATGTCCAGTAAAAAAAATTAAAAAAATCGAAGTTCGTCATAAATTTAGGCCAAAATGTACTCTGATCCATGTCTTTGCTAAAAAAAAATCCCAATAGTGGGATTGCGGTGGGCATTCTGACACTGGCGGGGGAAACTGACTTGGTGTCACTGACATTCCCAGTGACACCAATACAGTGATCAGTTCTAATAAATAGCACTGACACTGTACTAATGGCTCTGGGCAGGAAGGGGTTCACATCTTGGGGGATCAAAGGGTTAACTGTGTGCTGTTTTACACGATATTCTGTGTTTGTGTCTCACTGAAAGCACACAGCCATGAAAAGCAGTATGCAAGAGCTGACAGGGAGGAGAACTGTTTTGTTTGGCACTGGACAGGAAGGGGTTAACACGAGAGGCAATCAAAGGGTTAACTGTGCTGTTTTGCACCTGTCATATCTGCCCCACCTCTCAGCCCCTTGGTCTGTCCCTGCTCTCTCTGCCATCTCTCATCCGTGCCCCTCTCCCCTCTTGCAAAGATGAAAGGCATTCCTAAGATAAACTGGAGCCACGCTACCTCTGGGCCCCCCCCCCCAGTGACTAGGGGGTCTAACTAGTTTTAAGAAGCTGATGCCGGAGCTCCCGAGGTATTCACCACTGTGTAGCTGACGGAAGGGGCCCGGACTGCGGCTGGGACCTTTTCATGGCCAGGTCGGCAGAGACCCAAGGCTGCCTAGGACCCCCCTTCTCCCAGAGCTGGGGAAGACTGTCTGCTAGACACTGGAGATCCGTGAGTACATGCTGTCTGCCTGCTTCACTTGAACTGTTCTTGTGCTGACCTCACACCAACCCTCCCCCCATTGGAGTACTTGCTACAGAGACTCACACCAAACACCCTGTTGGATTACTTGCTACAGAGACTCTCCCTTGGCTCTTGGTGTTGGACCTTAAGTGTGTTGGTCCTTCCGTGTTGCCCTGGACTGGCGTATTCACCCTCCCTGCAAACTCCCCTATTTGGTGACTGTCATCTGTTTGCCTCAATAAAGCTTTGTGTGTTTGCCATCTACTCTGTGTGTTCTGTCCTGCCTACACTCCATCACAACACCATATTCTGTGTTTGTGCTTCACTGTATGCACACTGCTTTGCATGGCTGTGCTGCGCACAGCCATGCAAAGCAGTATGCAAGAGCTGACAGGGAGGAGAACTGTTTTGTTTGGCACTGGGCAGGAAGGGGTTAACATCTGGGGCGATCAAAGGGTTAACTGTGTGCTGGGTGTGTTTTACTGTGTAAGCACACTGCTTTGTATGGCTGTGCTATGCAAAGCAGCACGCTGGTGCTGATGGGAGAGATCTGTATTGTTTACATACAGACCTCTCCCCCATTAGTAATACCCAGCGATCACTGGGTGCCGGCAGGGAATCACCGGCTGGAACCCGGCGATTGACAGCTGAAGCCTCCAATGGCGGCGTGGGCAAGTTGCGCGTGCCCCCTATCCGGAATACAAAATCATATGTATATATATGTGATTTTGCGCAGCCCTGTAGCAGTAGTTCTGCTTTAGGGCGGTCGGGAAGCGGTCAAAGCAACCATGTTAAACCAAACATTGACTTAAAATGGAAAAATAGGTGTTGCTAAGTATTAACCCCTTTGCGCTGGCACCTCTCGGCCCTTTAGGAGGTTTCAGAAGCCCAAATGGAAAATCCTGAGCCACCAATGAGGCCAAGGGATCATCAGGATACAGGAGGTGAAAGTTCCCAATAAACTCATGCATTAAGAGGCTGTCATCACTGGTGAGGCAAGATCTTGATGGAATTTTCCTCTGATATTGGGGAGTTTCTGAGGCGGCAAGGAGACCGTGGCTGCCCAGGCATTGAACTGTGCGCCTAGATACACTATTTTTTTGAGTTGCCTCAAGTTGGCTCTGTAACAAACTAGATCATCAGAGCTGGAAGCGGAGTTCTTTTTCTTGTTCCTTTCTGTTATTTGAGGTATTTCTCAGCCCTCATTCCCTACCCCCTTTTCCAGCCCTGAGAGGCAAACGTTATCTCCTGACAGATGGTGTGGGACAACCAGGCTAAGACATCTGAGATTGGAGCCAGGCCGTCTGCTGAGGTGTAACTTTTGTCACCCAAAACTATGTAAGCCCACTCATTATCAAACTGACCAGAGTAATTGCACATTCCTCAGGTCAACTGTATGGTTCATATCATGGGATATGAAGCTGGTAGTTAGTTTAGTTTCCCAATGACCACTCCCAAAATGTGTAGTCAGAGCCCCCCTCCCCTTTGAGAGGGACTTTTAAAAAAGAAGAGACAAGCCTGTGAGTAGAACTAACAGATCTCTTTAGCTGAACATCGTAACCAAAAGGAGACTAAGGAATCACCCTGCTCTGCATCTTGGATTTGCAAACCCAGGCTAAGGGCAAGTAACTTAACCCTGTACTTTCCTTCCTAATTATCTCCTTGCTGTGTCTTTATATACATATATATATATATTTTTGTGACATCTCTTTGTAAATATTGTACCGCACCTGTTGACCCTTTTAGTAATAAATCTTTCTTTCTGAAAGTGTTAAACTGTTTCTAAGCGCTTATTTGCAATTCACGAATCCCTGCCTTTGAAGAGACGCTACTGTTTGTTATATCTCTGTATAGCAGGTCCACGGGCCGTGCTATAGAGATCAATATTTCAATCATTATAGTGTATATTTGATAACGGGAGTTTTCCAGTCTCCGACAAAAGTGGTGGTGGCAGTAGAGGGTTAGTTGCGTAATTAACCCGACCCAGTAACAAGCGCATTTAGGCTGCAGGCACCGATTGTATTCCATTAGCTGGGCAATCGCTGTGCTGGGTGTGGCCTTGTTACGCGCGTCACATCGCGGTTTTAGATCGGCCGGCCCTTCGGTCACGAGTTTGGTGAGAAGGTCTGCGGTCTTACGCCGTGGGCGTGACGTATTACTGTTAGTCGCGGTCGTGCGATTGTCGCCCTGTTGGTGGTGGCGACCGCGGGTCGTGACAGGCTCTTCTGGAGGTTCACAGTCCAACTGAATGTTTGTAAGGTGTACAACAGAATTACCCTCTGTTTCAGTAGCTGGTCCTGGCTTAGGGCTAGGAGGATAATGTCGACTCTTAGACCTTGTTCCCGCTATTAAGACCTTGGTAAAGGTTCGGGGAGAGGTGGACAAGCCAAAGGGGATACAGACAAACTGGTGGTAATACATCAAGTGTATAATGCATATACAAATAAAAGTGCAAAATCTACATGATCCATTTGTTGCATAACACAAGCTCTCTACACAAAATCCATATCAATGCGTCTGTCTAGAATATTTTGAAAGAAGAAGAATCTTCCATCAGAAGTGTGACATTCCTTACCAGTCTCATAAATGCCATGTCCATAGCCTGACCTTTAGCATCTTCTTCTGCAAGAGGTTACAGCTTTTGAAAGCAATTGGCTGAGGAGGACATCCTATCCACTTTTTCCCACTCTAGCTGAAACAGGCCTTTGATTTCTGACATTAGAGGAAAAATATTTAGCTGTTTAACACAGCAGTCTAATTATGCCTTCTCTACTTTCACAGGTAAATGCATCTATCTCCTATCTCCGCTCTTAACTAGAAAAACGCATTGACTCCTGTTAAATTCAGAACAAATGGTGTATTTATATTTGTGTGTATGTTGACCAGTCCTCACCTCTAGCTGCACCCAGTTTACGACTGTAGCCTGTTCCCTGAGAAACATCCCCCACTATTCATGTGATCCTTATCAGCTTCTAATTGGGGTGGAGTTGAATGCTCATTTGAGCATCTCCCTATAAATTTAGATCAGCTCATGGGGGGAGATCACTGATGGGGGGCACAGTCTCTGATGGGGGTGCTGCTTTTGATCGAGTGCTGCGTTGAAAGAGTGCGATGCAGTTAAACACAGCAGTTGAACTAAAGCAGGAGAACTTAAGCAGCAGGAAGACACAACAACAGTAAGAAACTCTACTGCACGCTGGACAGACTGCAAGCAAACACCCTGGGAAACATCTTACATACCTGAGTCCCGCTCTGTGTACCTTTATAATATGTCCCCTCTTCTCCTTATCACATTACTATCCCCTGTTCCCAAATCTCTTTTCTTTACCCCTCTGCTCCACCCCAAAACTTGTACATCTCCCCCTCATTGCTATCATCTCCCTACTATTGCTCTCATCGCCTCCCCAAAATGCCTCTTCCACTCCTCCTTCTCATTTTCCTCTCCTCCGTTCCCATAATCCATTCACTATATCCCTCTGCTCCTCCCAAACATTTGTATATTGTGTCCTCACTACTTCCTTTGCCCCTCTATGGCACCCACCACCTCCTCCTATTACTCCACTCTCCCACTGACCCGAACACCTCCACTAGTAGTTTCTCATGCTCCTGCACATCCCGCTCCCATGCCACCTTTCTCACCCTTCGAGGCCCACTGCGTCCGACTATTCTCCCCAACCCCCCTGAAGATTGCTGTGATATACCGGCCTCCTGGATCCATACCCCTCTTCCTGGATGACTTCTCCTCCTGGCTACCCTTCTTCCTCTCCTCTGAGCTACCCACCATCATCCTTGGGGATTTCAACATCCCTGTCAACCTCGACAACCCGGACACAGCCCGTCTCCTCCACTTAACCTCCTCCTTTGCACTTGCACAGTGCATACATTCCACCACCCACACCAACGGTAATATCCTTGATCTCGTCTTCTCCAACCGCTGCGCTCCCCACAACCTCACTAACACCCCCTTCCCTCTCTCTGACCACAACCTGATTACCTTCTCTATCTCCTCGTCCTCCAACACCTACCCCTCCAAATGTCACTACTACCAGCCGTAACCTTCGCAACCTTAACCCTGCCTCCCTCCACTCTGCAGCTGATCAACTCCATGACAGCATCCTCCCCGTGTCTTACCCCGACTTGGCTATGACCGCCTACAACAACGCGCTGTCAACAGCCCTTGACTCACTAGCGCCTTTAACCACAAGCAACATCAGACCCCGACCGCTCCAGAAATGGCAGACTGATCACACCAAAACCCTCAAACGATACAGTCGTGCCCTGGAGCGACTATGGCGCAAAACCAAATCTCAACAAGCTTTCACCCGCTACAAATCTGCCTTCTACACCTACACCCCCTCCCTCCACGCAGCCAAACAAGCCTACTTCCTGACCCTCATCAAGGCCCTCTCCTTCAATCCTCGCCGACTCTTCTCCACCTTCAACTCTCTACTCTTGCCACCCCCACCTCCACCCAGCACCTCACTCACTGCCCTTGAGATTGCCAATCACTTCAAAAACAAGATTGACACAATTCGCAAGGACATCGCCGCAACTCACACGCCCTCTCAACCCGTCCCCTCTGACACAGCTACCCCCTCATCCCCCCTCCCCCTCGACATAACCTGCAGGGACTTCAACGCTGCTCAAACTCCAACCCCGTTCCCCCTCACTCAACTACCCCCTCATCACCCCTCTCCCACGGCCCCTCCACTGCTCTGACTTCCACCCCACCCTACATTCCTCATACTGAAGCCCCCACAACACTCTGCACCTTTGACCTTACTACCATCGAGGAAGTCTCCAAGATCCTCTCTGATGCCCGCCTCACCACCTGCCCCCTCGACCCTATCCCCTCACAACTCCTACGACCTCCCTCCCCCTCCATCCTACGCTCTCTCCCTCTCCTCCGGCACTTTCCCCCCGCCTCTGAAACATGCACACATCACCCCCATACTTAAAAAGCCCTCCCTGGACCCCAATGACCCGAACAACCTCAGACCCATCTCCCTGCTCCCATTTACATCTAAACTCCTCGAGCGCCTAGTCTACACCCGCCTAAGCTCTCACCTCAACGACAACCACCTCCTTGATCCCCTACAGTCTGGCTTCCGCCCCCTACACGCCACCGAAACTGCCTTACTCAAACTCTCCAACAACCTGCTAACCGCCAAAGCTAATGGCCATTATTCAGTGCTCCTACTCCTTGACCTCTCTGCGGCCTTCGACACAGTCGACCACCCCCTCCTTCTCAAAAAACTACACTCCCTCGGCTTCAGAGATTCTGCTCTCTCCTGGCTCTCATCCTTCCTGTCACAACGCTCTTTCAGCATTACCTATAATGCTACCACCTCCCCCTCACTCCCTCTCTTTGTTGGGGTCCCTCAGGGCTCTGTCCTCAGGCCCCTTCTCTTCTCCATCTACAGCTCCTCCCTGGGCCAACTCATACACTCTCACGGCTTCAACTACCACCTCTATGCCGACGACACACAAATCTATCTCTCAACCCCCCACCTCACCCCCTCGGTCTCCGCCCGAATCACACACCTACTGAGCGACATATCAGACTGGATGTCGCTCCACATCCTTAAACTGAACCTCTCCAAGACAGAGTTTCTTGTCTTCCCCCCAGCCCGGACCCCACCCCCCATTGACTTCTCCATCACGTCTAACAATGCCACCATCAAACCCGCCCTGCAGGCCAGAGAACTTGGTGTCATTCTGGACTCCAACCTATCCTTCCAGCCCCAAGTCCAATCTTTAACAAACTTGTGCAGACTCCACCTCCGCAACATCGCCAAAATCTGCACGTTCCTAACTCCAGAAACCACTAAACAGCTCATCCACTCCCTCATCATATCACGACTCGACTACTGCAACTCCCTCCTCACTGGCCTGCCTCGCCACTGGCTATCCCCGCTTCAGTCCATCCTGAATACGGCTGCCAGACTCATTCACCTTTCCAACCGCTCCAACTCCGCCACCCCCCTCTGCCAATCCCTCCACTGGCTTCCGATTGCGCAACGGATCAAATTCAAAATCCTAACACTGACGTACAAAGCTGTCCACCATACTGCCCCGAACTACATCACTGACCTAATATCCAAGTACCGCCCAGCACGCACAATCCGCTCCTCACAAGACCTCCTTCTCTCTAGTTCCCTGGTCTCCTCCTCCCATGCCCGCCTCCAGGACTTCTCCAGGGTGTCACCCATCCTCTGGAACTCCCTGCCCCAACCCATCAGATTATCACCTACTCTCCTCTCCTTTAGGCGCACCCTGAAAACCCATCTCTTCAGGGAAGCCTACCCCACCCCCTACTAAATTGCCGACCTCCTCCACTCTTCCTACCACTCCATCCCCCACAGCTATCTCCTCCTGTGCCCTCCATCCCCTCCCTCCTAGATTGTAAGCTCGAAAGAGCAGGGCCCTCGATCCCCTCATGTTTTGCATTGTATTGGTATTGTTCTGTCACATGTTCTGTCCCCCTTTGTAATGTACAGCGCTGAGCGAACTATTGGCGCTTTAAAAATACTTTATAATAATAATAATAATTTTAAAAAGGAAAGCATGTGTCAGACTTCTTTGGAGGAGGTTCTGGGTCTTCCCATTCTAGAGCTGCCTTAACAGGATTGATGAATGGCCTCACCATGCTGAACTCAAACCCAGAACATTCAGGGGCTGCTTCTGAGGAGGATACAGTTGCAAGAAAAAGTATGTGAACCCCTTGGGATTATGTGGAGTTTTGCATGAATTGGGCATAAAATGTGCTCTGAACGTCATCTAAGTCACAACAATAGAAGAACACAGTCTGCTGAACATAATACTACACAAACATTAGATGTTGCCATGGTTTAATTGCACATAACATGTAAACATTCACAGTGCAGGGAGGAAAAAGTATGTGAGGCCCTAGCTTAATTACTTCTCCCAGAGCTAATTGGAGCCAGGAGTGAGTCAACCTTGACTCCAATCAGTGTGATGATATTGGATGTGTTGCTGACAGCTGTCCTGCCCTTAAAAAACACACACCTGTTTTGGGTTTACTGCTTTCAAGAAGCACTGTCTGATGTGAACCATGCCTCGCAGAAAAGAGCTCTCAGAAGACCTACGATCAAGAATTGTTGACTTGTATGAAGCTGGAAAGGGTTACAAAAGTATCTCCAAAAGCCTTGATGTTCATGTGTCCACGGTAAGACAGACTGTCTACAAATGGAGAAAGTTTAGCACTGTTGCTACTCTCCCTAGGCGTGGTCGTCCTGTAAAAGTGACTGCAAGAGCACAGCGCAGAATGCTGCATGAGGTAAAGAAGAATCCCAGAGTGTCAGCTAAAGTCCTACAGAAATCTCTGGCACATGCTAACATTTTTGTTGACACATCTACAATAAGGAAAACATTAAACAAGAATGGAGTACATGGGAGGACACCACGGAGGAAGCCATTGCTGTCCAAAAAGAATATTGCAGCACGTTTGAAGTTTGCAAAAGAGCACCTGGATGTTCCACAGCACTACTGGCAAAATATACTGTGGACAGATGAAACCAAGATTGAGTTGTTTGGGAAGAACACACAACACTATGTGGAGAAAAAAAGGCACAGCACACCAACATCAAAACCTCATCCCCACTGTAAAACATGGCGGAGGGAGCATCATGGTTTGGGGCTGCTTTTCTGCCTCAGGGCCTGGACGGATTGTTGTCATTGATGGGAAAATGAATTCCAGAGTTTATCAAGACATTTTGCAGGAAAACGTACGACCATCTGTCCACCAACTGAAGCTCCGCAGAGGATGGGTGATGCAACAGGACAATGACCCAAAGCATACAAGTAATTCAACAAAACAATGGCTGCAACAGCACAGAATACGCCTTCTGGAGTGGCCCAGTCAGAGTCCTGACCTCAACCCGATTGAAATGCTGTGGCATGACCTTAAGAGAGCAATTCACACCACACATCCCAAGAATATTGCTACACTGAAACAGTTTTGTGAAGAGGAGTGGTCCAAAATGACTCCAGATTGTTGTGCAGGTCTGATCTGCAACTACAGGAAACGTTTGGTTGAGGTTATTGCTGCCAAAAGAGGGTCAACTAGTTATTAAGTCCAAAGGTTCACATACTTTTTCCTCCCTGCACTGTGAATGTTTACATGTTATGTGCAATTAAACCATGGCAACATCTAATGTTTGTGTAGTATTATGTTCAGCAGACTGTGTTCTTCTATTGTTGGGGGGCACAGTCTCTGATGGGGGTGCTGCTTCTGACGGAGTGCGGCTTCGAAAGAGTGCGAAGCAGTTAAACACAGCAATCTAATTATGCCTTCTCTACTTTCACAGGTAAATGCACCTCTCCTACCTCCACTCCTAACTCAAACGCATTGACTCCTGCTGTTTTCCTCCTGGGTAAATGCACCTCTCCTACCTCCACTCCTAACTCAAACGCATTGACTCCTGCTGTTTTCCTCCTGGGTAAATGCACCTCTCCTACCTCCACTCCTAACTCAAACGCATTGACTCCTGCTGTTTTCCTCCTGGGTAAATGCACCTCTCCTACCTCCACTCCTAACTCAAACGCATTGACTCCTGCTGTTTTCCTCCTGGGTAAATGCACCTCTCCTACCTCCACTCCTAACTCAAACTCGCTTTCACTCTTGTTATATTCAGAACAAATGGTGTATTTATATTTGTGTGTATGTTGAGCAGTCTTCACCTTCAGTTGCACCCAGTTTACGACTGTAGCCTGGTTCCTATGAGACATCCCCCACTATTCATGTGAGCCTTATCAGCTTCTAATTGGGGTGGAGTTGAATGCTCATTTGAGCATCTCCCTATAAATTCAGATCAGCTCATGGGTGAGATCTCTGATGGGGGGCACAGTCTCTGATGGGGGTGCTGCTTCTGACGGAGTGCGGCTTCGAAAGAGTGCGAAGCAGTTAAACACAGCAGTTGAACTAAAGCAGGAGAAAGACACAACAACAGCAAGAAACTCTACTGCATGCTGGACAGACTGCAAGCAAACACCCTGGGAAACATCTCTTACGTGCCTGAGTCCCACTCTGTGTACCTTTATATAATACACTCCTCCTCTTCATACTACTATCCTCTGTTCCCAAATCTCATTTCTTTACCCCTCTGCTCCACCCCAAAACTTGCACATATCCCCCTCATTGCTATCATCTCCCTACTACTGCTCTCATCACCCCCAAAATGCCTCTTCTACTCCTCATTTTCCTCTCCTCCATTCCCAAAATCCATTCACTATATCCCTCTGCTCCTCCTAAACATTTGTATATTGTGTCCTCACTGCTTCCTTCGCCCCTCTATGGCACCCACCACCTCCTCCTATTATTCCACTCTCCCACTGACCCAAACACCTCCACTAGGAGTATCTCACGCTCCTGCACATCCCGCTCCCATGCCACCTTTCTCACCCTTCTCCTCCTCCTAGCCGCGGGAGACATCTCCCCGAATCCTGGCCCTCCACCACCTCCCTCACCCGCACAACACCCTCCCGCCTCCATGTCCTACCGCAACCCCCGCAACCTAGTATCTGTCCCCCTGCTCCCTAAAATCTCCCCCCCGTTTTCATGTGCACTCCTGAACGCCCGTTCGGTGTGCAACAAGCTTACCGCCATCCACGACCTCTTTGTTTCCCGCTCCCTCAACCTCCTGGCGATCACGGAAACCTGGATCCAGCCCACTGACTCTACCTCCCCTGCTGCACTCTCCTATGGAGGTCTCACCTGGACCCACTCACCCAGACCTAACGGTCGTAAAGGTGGTGGGGTTGGTCTGCTCCTGTCACCGCAGAGCACCTTCCGAGTCCTCCCAAACCCCCCCTCCCTATCCTTCTCCTCCTTCGAGGCCCACTGCGTCCGACTATTCTCCCCAACCCCCCTGAAGATTGCTGTGATATACCGGCCTCCTGGATCCATACCCCGCTTCCTGGAAGACTTCTCCTCCTGGCTACCCTTCTTCCTCTCCTCTGAGCTACCCACCATCATTCTTGGGGATTTCAACATCCCTGTCAACCTTGACAACCCGGACACAGCCCGTCTCCTCCACTTAACCTCCTCCTTTGCACTTGCACAGTGCATACAATCCACCACCCACTCCGACGGTAATATCCTTGATCTTGTCTTCTCCAACCGCTGCGCTCCCCACAACCTCACTAACACCCCCTTCCCTCTCTCTGACCACAACCTGATCACCTTCTCTATCTCCTCGTCCTCCAACGCCTACCCCTCCAAATGTCACACTTCTACCAGCCGTAACCTCCGCAACCTTAACCCTGCCCCCCTCCACTCTGCAGCTGATCAACTCCACGACCGCATCCTCCCCCTGTCCTGCCCCGACTTGGCTATGACTGCCTACAACAACGCGCTGTCAGCAGCCCTGGACTCACTAGCGCCTTTAACCACACGCAACATCAGACTCCGACCGCTCCAGCCCTGGCAGACTGATCACACCAAAACCCTCAAACGACGCAGTCGTGCCCTGGAGCGACTATGGCGCAAAACAAAATCCCAACAAGCTTTCACCTGCTACAAATCTGCCTTCCGCACCTACACCTCCTCCCTCCACGCAGCCAAACAAGTCTACTTCCTGACCCTCATCAAGGCCCTCTCCTCCAATCCTCGCCGACTCTTCTCCACCTTCAACTCTCTACTCTCTCCACCCCCACCTCCACCCAGCACCTCACTCACCGCCCTTGAGATTGCCAATCACTTCAAAAATAAGATTGACACAATTCGCAAGGACATTGCCGCAACTCACACGCCCTCTCAACCCGTCCCCTCTCACACAGCTACCCCATCATCCCCCCTCCCCCTCGACATTACCCGCAGGGACTTCGTCGCTGCTCAAACTCCCTCCAACCCCCTTCCCCCTCACTTAGCTACCCCCTCTTCACCCCTCTCCCACGGCCTCACCACTGCTCTGACCTCCTCTCCCACCCCACCCTACATTCCTCATACTGAAGCTCCCCCAACACTCCGCACCTTTGACCTTACTACCATCGAGGAAGTCTCCAAGATCCTCTCTGATGCCCGCCTCACCACCTGCCCCCTCGACCCTATCCCCTCACAATTCCTACGACCTCCCTCCCCCTCCATCCTACGCTCCCTCACCCACATCTTTAATCTCTCCCTCTCCTCCGGCACTTTCCCCTCCCCACTGAAGCATGCACACATCACCCCCATACTTAAAAAGCCCTCCCTGGACCCCAATGACCCGAACAACCTCAGACCCATCTCCCTGCTCCCACTTACATCTAAACTCCTCGAGCGCCTCGTCTACACCCGCCTATGCTCTCACCTCAACGACAACAACCTCCTCGATCCCCTACAGTCTGGCTTCCGCCCCCTACACTCCACCGAAACTGCCTTACTCAAACTCTCCAACGACCTTCTAACCGCCAAAGCTAATGGCCACTATTCAGTGCTCCTACTCCTTGACCTCTCTGCGGCCTTCGACACAGTTGACCACCCCCTCCTCCTCAAAATACTACACTCCCTTGGCCTCAGAGATTCTGCTCTCTCCTGGCTCTCATCCTACCTGTCACAACGCTCTTTCAGCGTTACCTATAATGCTACCACCTCCCCCTCACTCCCCCTCTCTGTTGGGGTCCCTCAAGGCTCTGTCCTTGGGCCCCTTCTCTTCTCCATCTACACCTCCTCCCTTGGCCAACTCATACACTCTCACGGCTTCAACTACCACCTCTATGCCGACGACACACAAATCTATCTCTCAACCCCCCACCTCACCCCCTCGGTCTCTGCCCAAATCACACACCTACTGAGCGACATATCAGATTGGATGTCGCTCCACTTCCTTAAACTGAATCTCTCCAAAACCGAGCTCCTTGTCTTCCCCCCAGCCCGAACCCCACCCCCCATTGACTTCTACATCACATCCAACAACGCCAATATCAAACCCGCTCTGCAGGCCAGAGTACTTGGTGTCATTCTGGACTCCAACCTATCCTTCCAGCCCCAAGTCCAATCTTTAACAAACTCGTGCAGACTCCACCTTCGCAACATTGCCAAAATCCGCACGTTCCTAACCCCAGAAACCACTAAACAGCTCATCCACTCCCTCATCATATCACGACTCGACTACTGCAACTCCCTCCTCACTGGCCTGCCTCGCCGCTGGCTATCCCCGCTTCAGTCCATCCTGAATACGGCTGCCAGACTCATTCACCTTTCCAAACGCTCCGTTTCCGCCACCCCCCTCTGCCAATCCCTCCACTGGCTTCCAATTGCGCAACGGATCAAATTCAAAATCCTAACACTGACGTACAAAGCCGTCCACCATACTGCCCCGAACTACATCACTGACCTAATATCCAAGTACCGCCCAGCACGCACACTCCGCTCCTCACAAGACCTCCTTCTCTCTAGTTCCCTGGTCTCCTCCTCCCATGCCCGCCTCCAGGACTTCTCCAGGGTGTCACCCATCCTCTGGAACTCCCTGCCCCAACCCATCAGATTATCACCTACTCTCCTCTCCTTTAGGCGCACCCTGAAAACCCATCTCTTCAGGGAAGCCTACCTCACCCCCTGCTAACTTGCTGACCTCCTCCACTCTTCCTACCACTCCATCCCCCACAGCTATCTCCTCCTGTACCACTATCCCATCCCTTCTAGATTGTAAGCTCGAAAGAGCAGGGCCCTCGATCCCCTCATGTTTTGCATTGTATTGGTATTGTTCTGTCACATGTTCTGTCCCCCTTTGTAATGTACGGCGCTGAGCGAACTATTGGCGCTTTATAAATACTGTATAATAATAATAATAATAATAATAATTGTTGTGACTTAGATGACGTTCAGAGCACATTTTATTCCCAATTCATGCAAACCTCCATGTAATCCCAAGGGGCTCACATACTTTTTCTTGCAACTGTATATCATAAGTATGCTGCCATGTTTGCATCAGGAAATAGAGTGTTACATCACAGCACGCCCATTCCTTCAACCCACCCCTTCCTTCCACCCCCCCTTCCTTCCACCCCACTCTTCTTTCCACCCCTCCCTTCCTATCTTCCTTCCACAAACCTCTCCCTTCCTTTCACTCACCCCTCCATTATTTCCACCTACCCCTCCCTTCCTTCCACCTACCCCTCTATTCCAGCCTCCCACCCCTCTCTTCCTTGCACCCACTCCAACCTTCCTTCCTTCCACTCACCCCTCCCTTCCCTCCATTCCTTCCTTCCTTCTACCTACCCCTCCCTTCCCTCCTTCCACCCACCCCTCTCTTCCTTGCACCCACTCCAACCTTCCTTTCACTCACCCCTCCCTTCCTTCCCTCCATTCCTTCCTTCCTTCTACCTACCCTCCCTTCCCTCCTTCCACCTACCCCTCTATTCCTGCCTCCCACCCTTTTCCTTGCACTTACTCCAACCTTCCTTCCAGTCACCCCTCCCTTCCTTCCCTCCATTCCTTCCTTCCTTCTAGCTACCCCTCCCTTCCCTCCTTCCACCTACCCCTCTCTTCCTTGCACCCACTCCAACCTTCCTTCCACTCACCCCTCCCTTCCTTCCCTCCATTCCTTCCTTCCACCTACCTACCCCTCCCTTCCCTCCTTCCACCTACCCCTCTATTCCTGCCTCCCACCCCTCTTTTCCTTGCACTTACTCCAACCTTCCTTCCACTCACCCCTCCCTTCCTTCCTTCTACCTACCCCTCCCTTCCCTCCTTCCACCTACCCCTCTTTTCCTTGCACCCACTCCAACCTTCCTTCCACTCACCCCTCCCTCCTTCCACCTACTCTATTTCTGCCTCCCACCCCTCTCTTTCTGGCACCCACTCCAACCTTCCTTCCACTCACCCCTCCATTCCTTCTACCTACCCCTCCCTTCCCTCCTTCTACCTACCCCTCTATTCCTGCCTCCCACCCCTCCCTTCCTTACTTCCACTCATCCCACTCTTCCTTCCTATCTTCCACCCATGTCTCCCTTCTTTCCTTCCACCCATCCCTGCCTTACTTCCCTCCCTTCCTTCCACCCATCCTGTCCTTCCTTCCACCCACCTCTCCCTCCCTCCCTTCCTTCCACGGACCCCTTCCTTTCTCCCTTCCACTCCTCCCTTCCTTCCTTCCATTTCCTTCCTTCCTTCCTTCTGCATAAAACATTTAATAGTGGAACTTATTGAGATAATTTACGAGTGCGTGTTTATGGGAGGAATTAAGGGCGGGGCAGGGTAGGGGTTAGGTGGGGAAACTGGCGATGAGCAACTCTTAAGTCCTGGCTAGTAGCTCCATACTTCAAATTTTGAGCCCTGGATCTACAGTCCATACACCCAGCACAAGGCCGTGTTCAAACTATGAGACGGTTCTCGGGGCTGCAGTTCCTCTGAGCTCCACAAGATGTTGATCTCACTTCTACCCAGACAGGAAGACTTTATGGAATGCAGACAGGAAGTGATGTCAGGTACAGACAGGAAGTTCCGGGTGAGAGGTGAGTGGGGAGGAAGTAGAGAGGAGACGTTGGTGGAAGTGGCAGCAGAGGAGGTAATAAGATGTTATTTCCTATTTCCACCCAGTAACCCCCCCCCGTCATGTCCGTCCTCTTCCCCCATAGTCACGTCCGTCCTCTTCCTCCATAGTCATGCCTGTCCTCTTCCTCCATAGTCACATCCGTCCTCTTCCTTCATAGTCACGTCCGTCCTCTTCCTCCATAGTCATGTCTGTCCTCTTCCTCCATAGTCACCTCCTTCCTCTTCCTCCATAGTCACTGTGACGTCTTTTATCTCCAGCAGATGATGATACATATATAGTGTGGGAACCCAGTTAACCCCTTCACGGAACATTTTTTTTTTCCATTTTTTAAGATCTGTCACCTTTTCACCTTAACCTCCCTAGCGGTCTGATTATGTCAGCATTTCTGTGCTGAAAGCGGTAAATGTTTTTGCATGGAAATATGTATTTTTTTTATTCTAGGCCTGTAATTTTTAGGAAAACTCACTGAAATCTGTCCGAGCAAGAGTCTAGTAAACATCCCGGGGATGATAAACTTTGAAGCACGAAATCATAATTTATAATATAATAAATAATCATAAAAAATAATAATATAATAATAATACATTTAATTCAATAATATAATCAAACCGAAAACACTGAAATGTGAAATATAGCGCCAAGTTCGCACATCGCTGAGCTCAGTCGCAGAATCGTTTTCAGTGTCTGATGAGGAATTTCCCCCACGAATCATTATCACTCAATTCTGCAAGTGGTTCTGATTTACTATCGCTGTTCTCTAGCCGGTCTAAAACCGCTTTTGACCTAAAGGGACGCTTTTTGGACGCCATGGACGTTTCTCAGTTTCCAGGCAGAAAAAACAGTAAAAGTGCAGGCAGGGCGCCGGACAAAGCACTCGGGACAAAATGTATGTGAAATGGTTTGATACAGGAATGTAATACTATCAGATTTTAGTGTATTATGTGTACGTCAAATTTTGACATTTTTGAATCTCCCGCCGGTTCCGTCCCCTGTGCGGGAGCGCAGGACAAGGTAAGTGATCTAGGGATCCCAGAGCAACGCTGCAGGGTATTCCCGAGTGTAGCTCGGGGTTACCTCTTCTGCTACTGAAATTTTACCCCGAGCTACACTCGGGAATACCGCCAGTGGGGTTAATAGTTGCTTGGAACGAGGGATAAGAAATGAATTTGGGTTTTACTGAAATTAGTACAATGTAAGAAACATTAAACAGTCCAAACTAAATGTCTTCCCATGGGTTCAGTAGTTCTTCAATGTCCATCAACCCTCCTATTCCCCCCTCACATCCACATCCTATTATTGTGTGACCAATACCATCCAAATCATTCTTACTTTCATTTCCCAAAGTTATCCGTCTACAAGGAGAGGTATAGATCACATGATGGCACCAATGAGGATGAAGGAGGACCGGAGTCACATGACTGAGAAGATACTAAACCTCACCCTGGAGATCATCTACCTGCTGACCGGAGAGGTGAGGAGGATTCTGGGAGGTCACATGACATCACTCTTATCTCTATTAATAAAACACAGACCTGACTGGAGAGGTGAGGAGGATTCTGGAAGGTCACATGACATCACTCATATCTCTATTAATAAAACACAGACCTGACTGGAGAGGTGAGGAGGATTCTGGAAGGTCACATGACATCACTCTCATCTCTATTAAAACACAGACCTGACCGGAGAGGTGAGGAGGCTTCTGGGAGGTTACATGACATCACTCTTATCTCTATTAATAAAACACAGACCTGACTGGAGAGGTGAGGAGGATTCTGGGAGGTCACATGACATCACTCATCTCTATTAATAAAACACAGACCTGACCGGAGAGGTGAGGAGGATTCTGGGAGGTCACATGACATCACTCTTATCTCTATTAATAAAACACAGACCTGGCCGGAGAGGTGAGGAGGATTCTGGGATTTTAACATGCCTTTTTTGGTTGGTTCTTCAAAACAGAGATTTGCTCGTCTGAAGTCAGGTGATCATATGACCATCACAGTGCCTCCATGTGACTCCCTAAAACCTAAAAGACACAACATGCAGAAGATTCTAGAAGTCACCAAGAAGATGATGGAGCTGCTGACAGGAGAGGTGAGAGGTGCTCGGAATATAGAAGGACACAAGGATCTCTACAAGGACGTCATGATGGACAATCAGCCGCCCCTCACATCACCGGGTAAGAGGAGACTTTATTGTAAAGGAGAGAGCAGTACGGAGGATCCACCTAGATCCCCCATCATCTGATAAACACATAGAAACAATGGATTCAGTCAGTGTGTGTGTTTCCTACAGATGGATCCAGTCATGGGAACCCACCAGAGAGATGTCCCCGTCCTCTGTATTCCCGGGATTCCACACAGGAAGATCACACCATCCCTCACCATCATCAGGTAGATGGAGGAACAATCACTAGTAATTAGGATTTACACAGAAGTATGTTTGTTACAATGAATGTTTTATTCAATATTTAGAGTGGAAACCTCGGAGATTATATTATTGTAGTTAAAGAAGAGTATAAAGAGGAGGATGAGGAGTATGGAGTCATAAAGGAATATTCAGAAGAACACAAGGATATGATGGAGCCACCTAATACCAGGAACCCACCAGAGAGATGTCCCCGTCTTCTGTATTCCCAGGATTCCACACAGGAAGATAACACCATCCCTCACCGGTACAAGGTTGGTGGGACAGAGCATTTAGAACATGGACTAGTGGATGTGTGGATTTTTTTGGGGATGTCACATCATTAAAGTTTATGTTTTACAGATTTGTTTTTTTTTGTTCCTTCTCTTGGCTTAGGGTGTAAAAGTTGAGGGTAAAGCAGAAGAGGCGTATGTTAGGAATAATCAGCAGTCTATGGAGGAGGATGGAATAACGGGGACATTTATAGAGGAGGACACTCCTACAGAGATCAGCACAGGTGGGTCATGAACACTAAATCTATTCCTCCACCCATACTGCTCACTGATTGGTCCAGAGTAGGGCGGGGACTGGGTGATATCAGCCTGTAATCCCCTGGTCACTTTCCTGAGCTGTGTTCCCCGTCCTGTATTCCTGGATTTCTCTCGGATAATCTTCCTTCTCTGTGCTGCAGACACAATTTATGGATCTAGACTGGATTTATGGAGATTCTGGGGTTCAGCTGGCAGCAAAATGTTGAGGGTTACTCTGATATCTGCTGGCTGTGCCGGGTGGAGGGATATGTCTGTATAGTCTCAGACCCAAGTCACTGAGTGCAGTCTCAGGAGATGGGAGGCAGCGGTGTGGGACCTCTGCAAATAAACATTTAATCTTCCACTGATAACTGAACTCCATTATTATAAGTCTTTACCATTACACTATTTAATTTATATTGTACATTACATACTCCTGACCCCTGCACTATATACTCTATGTTGTACATTACATACTCCTGACCCCTGCACTATATACTCTGTTGTACATTACATACTCCTGACCCCTGCACTATATACTCCATGTTGTACATTACATACTCCTGACCCCTGCACTATATACTCTATGTTGTATATTACATACTCCTGACTCCTGCACTATATACTCTATGTTGTACATTACATACTCCTGACCCCTGCACTATATACTCTGTTGTACATTACATACTCCTGACCCCTGCACTATATACTCCATGTTGTACATTACATACTCCTGACCCCTGCACTATATACTCTATGTTGTACATTACATACTCCTGACCCCTGCACTATATACTCCATGTTGTACATTACATACTCCTGACCCCTGCACTATATACTCTATGTTGTATATTACATACTCCTGACTCCTGCACTATATACTCTATGTTGTACATTACATACTCCTGACCCCTGCACTATATACTCTGTTGTACATTACATACTCCTGACCCCTGCACTATATACTCTGTTGTACATTACATACTCCTGACCCCTGCACTATATAGTCTGTTGTACATTACATACTCCTGACCCCTGCACTATATACTCCATGTTGTACATTACATACTCCTGACCCCTGCACTATATACTCTATGTTGTACATTACATACTCCTGACCCCTGCACTATATACTCTATGTTGTACATTACATACTCCTGACCCCTGCACTATATACTCCATGTTGTACATTCCATAGTCCTGACCCCTGCACTATATACTGTACTGTATACTATTGTACATTACATAATTCTGCTACTATATATTTCTAACTGTTGTATCTTATTCAATAAGCTGTACGTGACATAGTCCTGATTTCTTCCCTCTACCTTCTACCCACGGCTATATATAAACTCAACATTTATTCTTTTTCACCTGCTGGATATTTTATATCCAATCAAAACATCAGATTTTATACCTAATGATCTGATTGGAGCACAGACTTTTACATGGTGATAATAATGTGATAACATCCTCCAACTTTGGACCCTTAAATAGAAAGTGATAATGAGGGAGGAGTCAATACCCCAATGATGGTGGTCTTCAGGATCAGTCCAGTCTTCATCTTGGTTGTTCTCCCCCCATCCTCACTCTCTGACCTCTGGTGGGGCTCAGCCCCGCTGTTCTTCCTGACTAAATCATGGACTAAATAAGGAAGTGCAGTACTTCTTGTGTTGGGAAGATGGCGATGAGTGATAGAGGGGGAGGGGACCCTCGTCCTATAATCCCCTCATCACTGTCCCTCCTATAAAAGACAGTTCTGGTTGTTTCCTCACTCTCTGACTAAGGTCCATGAATAAAGAAATGACCTGGTAGGAGATCAGAGGAGACATTTCCTAGTTCCCTTGAGGGTGGAATTGTAAGCTCCTCAGAGACCAAGCTGCCTGATGTGGGCGGAGTCCTGGTTTGGGGGAACCAATCAGCTCCTGTCTAGTAATCCTCTTTGTCTTTGTATTTTAGTCCATGGCCGGGAGATGAGGAAAACCTCCGAGGATTGTCTCACTTTGTCTCCAGACTGGAAAGTAGAAGATGAGGACATCACACAGTATAGTCCAGGAGAAAACCCGGCTCCCTCCAATGTCCATCCGGCACCACCCAGTGTAGATGGACCATCGGATTCCTCCTATCCTGAGGAACCTCAGACTGTGCGGGACCGGGCCGGCCTTCCAACAGAGAAGAGGTTTCCATGTTCTGAGTGCGGAAAATGTTTCCATTTTAAATCGGGTCTTAATTTGCATAAAAGATCTCACACAGGTGAGAAGCCGTATCCCTGTCCTTTGTGCGGGAAATGTTTTTCTCAGAAGTCTAATCTGTATAAACATCAGAGATCTCACACAGGGGAGAAGCCGTATTCCTGTCCTGAGTGTGGGAAAAGTTATTCGAGGAGATCCAATCTTAACTTACATCAGAGATCTCACACAGGTGAGAAGCCGTATTCCTGTCCTGCGTGCGGAAAATGTTTTTCACACAGGTCCTCTCTTTACAATCATCAGAGATCGCACACGGGCGAGAAACCGTATTCCTGTTCCGAGTGCGGGAAATGCTTTGTGAAAAAATCCGAACTTGTCATACATCAGAGGTTTCACACAAGGGAAAAGCCGTATTCCTGTGGTGAGTGCGGGAAATGTTTTTCAATGAAGTCCAATCTTTCCACACATCAGCGATTGCACACGGGGGAGAAGCTGTATGCCTGTCCTGAGTGCGGGAAATGTTTTTCACAGAAGTCCACTCTTTACAAACATCAGAGATTGCACATGAGGGAAAAACCACTTTCCGCTTTTGGGGGAAAAAAAAATTGAAAATTAAGATATAGCCCATACAATTGCAACACAAGCCATACTGTAATAGAATCTTGTTCAAAATGTAATTTTTCTTTTCAGTCTTCAGATTTTGTGCATCCCCTGCAGTGCTGTAACTTTCTGTAACTGCAGTGCAATATGGCAACCTGGAGGTGTTCTCTACACAGCTGGTGTACAGAGCGCCCCCATGATATGTTATTTCCTGCTTCTGTGATTGGCTCACTGATTGTCCCAGAAGTCTACACTAAAATACAAGTCAGATTTTGTGCATCCCCTGCAACAAAGAATAGGGTTATTCACATCCAAAGGGATGCAGACCCTGCCACTTTCCTCGTTGGAAATTTGCCTGTGCGTCAGTTGATCTATAATGAAAACAACACTCCCATTGACTTTGCGCAGAGACACAGACAAAGCAATATTTCTTCAGAATAACAAAAGGTAGGAATCTGAGACAAAGCTTGTTCAAATCCTTGCGAAGTACAAAAAGTACAAGTGTGTACAGGATATCTACCATCAAAAAAACACCGTGGTGCAACAAAATGGAAATTCCAGTGCCGAAACCTAAAATTCAGGATGCACTTGGCCGAAACTGAAACAGACACTTTGAAAAAAACATTTTTTTTAATATAACTAATGTGGCAGGTGATTTTTCCTTGAAGTCTATGGGAGGTGATTTTTCCTTGAAGTCTATGGGAGGTGATTTTTTCTTGAAGTCTATGGGAGGTGATTTTTCCTTGAAGTCTATGGGAGGTGATTTTTCCTTGAAGTCTATGGGAGGTGATTTTTCCTTGAAGTCTGTGGGAGGTGATTTTGCCTTGAAGTGTATGGGAGGTGATTTTGCCTTGAAGCCTATGGGAGGTAATTTTTTTCTTGAAGCCTATGGGAGGTGATTTTTCCTTGAAGCCTATGGGAGGTGATTTTGCCTTGAAGCCTATGGGAGGTGATTTTGCCTTGAAGTCTATGGGAGGTGACTTTGCCTTGAAGCCTATGGGAGGTGATTTTGCCTTGGAGCCTATGGGAGGTGATTTTGCCTTGAAGCCTATGGGAGGTGATTTTGCCTTGGAGCCTATGGGAGGTGATTTTGCCTTGAAGTCTATGGGAGGTGATTTTGCCTTGAAGCCTATGGGAGGTGATTTTGCCTTGAAGCCTATGGGAGGTGATTTTGCCTTGAAGCCTATCGGAGGTGATTTTGCCTTGAAGCCTATGGGAGGTGATTTTGCCTTGAAGCCTATCGGAGGTGATTTTGCCTTGAAGTCTATGGGAGGTGATTTTTCCTTGAAGTCTATGGGAGGTGATTTTTCCTTGAAGTCTGTGGGAGGTGATTTTGCCTTGAAGTGTATGGGAGGTGATTTTGCCTTGAAGCCTATGGGAGGTGATTTTTTTCTTGAAGCCTATGGGAGGTGATTTTTCCTTGAAGCCTATGGGAGGTGATTTTGCCTTGAAGCCTATGGGAGGTGATTTTGCCTTGAAGTCTATGGGAGGTGACTTTGCCTTGAAGCCTATGGGAGGTGATTTTGCCTTGAAGCCTATTGGAGGTGATTTTGCCTTGATGTCTATGGGAGATGATTTTTTCCTTGAACTCTATGGGAGGTGATTTTGCCTTGAAGTCTATGGGAGGTGATTTTGCCTTGAAGCCTATGGGAGGTGATTTTGCCTTGAAGCCTATGGGAGGTGATTTTGCCTTGAAGCCTATCGGAGGTGATTTTGCCTTGAAGCCTATGGGAAGTGATTTTGCATTGAAGTCTGTGGGATGCGTTTTTGCATTGAAGTCACTAGGGAGTGTTTTTTACAGTAAAGTCAGTGGGACGCAATTTTGCATTGAAGTCACTAGGGAGTGTTTTTTACAGTAAAGTCAGTGGGACGCAATTTTGCATTGAAGTCACTAGGGGGCATTTTTGCATTGAAGTCACTAGGGGGCATTTTTGCATAACAGCATTACAGTCAATGGGACGCAATTTTTCATTGAAGTCAATGGGACACTTTTTTGCACTGAAGTCTATGGGATGTGATTTTGCATTGAAGTCTGTGGGAGGTGTTTTTGCAATGAAGTCACTAGGGAGTGTTATTTACAGTAAAGTCAGTGGGATGCAATTTTGCATTGAAGTCACTAGGGGGCATTTTTGCATTGAAGTTACTAGGGGGCATTTTTGCATTACAGCATTACAGTCAGTGGGACGCAATTTTGCATTGAAGTCATTGGGACACTTTTTTGCACTGAAGTCTATGGGATGTGATTTTGCATTGAAGTCTAAGGGACTCGATTTTGCATTTGGGCCCCCCCACCACCACATATGTACGTATGTACGCACGCACGCACGCACAAATGTAAAAGCACGCGCTGGGGCGCCTACGCATGAAAAGTTGATTGCGATACACGTGTTACATATCGCCGCGCACGCCAGAATGAGAGCAATAATTCTAGTACCAGACCTCTTTTGTAACACTATACTGATGACCTATAAGAGGCTTTAAAAGTGTCAGTTATAGAAAATATAGGGTACTAACATTTGTTGCCGTTTCACGAGCGCATGTAAATTTAAAGTTTGACATGCTGGTTATCTATTTACTCAATGCAATCTTGTCTTTTATATTTTACAAAAAAACTGGATTGCTTTTTGTGCCCTAAAATTAACTTAAGTATTTTCTTGGGGGGGTTTGTGTCATCTTCAGGCCTTTTTAAATGATTTTTTAAACGTGTACATCTAATTTAAAGGACTCGATGCACTCGGAGTTCTTTAAACAACCAATTAAAAAACTGGCTTACGGAACTGCCCCCATTCGAAGGGATGTATGCGGGTGGTCATTACCAAATTTTAAAATATGTAGATAGGGTTGACTAGTTTATGAACTCTGACCGCTTGAAGCGTTTCTTTTATTTAAGATTTAATCAACTGTTCTACCACTTGCCTTATCTACATGCTAGAATGCCCATGCAACAAACACTACATAGGGAAAACCAAGGGACAGCTAAGGGTACTGTAACATACATGTAAGATTTGAGTAGCTGAGATGTGATCTATAGAAATATGACAATGTAGATTTAGCATTCCATGTTAATATAAGATGTGTTCAGAATTAAGAGATATATGGTCACCAATTAGCATCTGAAGGGACAGAGCTTCCTCTAGACTGGAGGTGACACCTAGATGCCAATAAGACTTGTCACCTACTTCTAGACATTTCGGCTCCAGAGGCAGCAGGAACCAAGAGAGGGCTCTGATCTGTCTAGGAACTCTAAAGTATATCAGCAGATCAAAGGAATATATTTTCATCTCTTATATAATCTGTCATGGATCCAACTCACATGCACACGCCCGCAGCTACTAGCTAACCCAGGCGGGCACGTGCAGCCGTGACTTGGGGTAAGAGGGAATAAGGGGGACTTAATCTGAATACATATAAGACCAGCCGTGATATACTTTCACAGCCCGCACTACCTCTGGCCACCACTAGAGGGAGACTCCAATCCAGCTGGCCAGCCACACACAGGCAGATACGAATCTTATATACAATCTGGTGCACGCTAAGGGTTGGGGAGCAGCCTAGCGATTGGCACACCCTTCTAGGATTCCTCCAGCTATCCTACAAGCTAGAACCCCGGTGTTAATCGCTCTTTCACTGTCCACACACCCCCACGCCAGACACACCACAAATGGTAGCTTGCCACCACCCAACAGTTTTATCCGCAGACTGGCCTGCTGGGCCACCACACACACACCAATCTCCGTCTGGAGATGTTACCTTTACAATCTGCATGCAATCAGCCAACACGCAGTGCAATTGCATACAGATTGGCAATGAACTTGACTGAGCATATAAAGACACTAAAATACAATACAATCTAATCTCTCTGGAGATATGAGCCCGAGCTTAGTACACAGAAGTCACTTATTAATTTTATGATTTAATATCCAGAAAGTGGGCAGTGCATAAAATATGTACAAAGTATAAAAAGTTACAGAAAATACAAAAAATACAAGAAGACACACAATTGGCTATTGACTATAAAATAAAAGGGAATAAAAAACAAAAATAAAACTTTTACCAAGAGTTATCCTGCGACTGGAGCAAGTCAAAGAACGTCTGCGATCCGCCAGCCGATAGAACTGGCTACGTACGAATCACACCGTCCATATCCCAGGTCCGCAATTTATATTTATAGGAATATGGATGTAGGCTGGACATTAGCCCTTGGCCAATCGACTCTGGGGGGTGTTCCTGTACCAGCCCACAGGACGTTCTGGGTACCAAAATGCCCAAAGTCGATTGGAGCAGGAACGGTTTGAATCACCAAGTCAGGGATTGAATTTCCGACACCAGCGCATCAGTCCGATCGCGACAATATTAATCACTGTTCAGCTGTCGCAATCAGGCGCCATATAACCATTTTCTGCATTTCTCTGGGATTCTATATAGGCTACAAATACAGTTTTACATGCAGGTGTAGCCTACAGTGTGTCCAATCAGAAGGAAGTATTTCATCTCTCTGCAAGTAATATTTTAGCTTTTATGAGAGATGAAATATATTCCTTTGATCTGCTGATATACTTTAGAGCTCCTAGACAGATCGGAGCCCTCTCTTGGTCTCCGGCTTAGTGGCATCTAGGTGTCACCTCCAGTCTAGAGGAAGCTCTGTCCCTTCAGATGCTAATTGGTGACCATATGTCTCTGACTTAATTCTGAACACATCTTATATTAACATGGAATGCTAAATCTACATTGTCATATTTCTACAGATCACATCTCAGCTACTCAAATCTTACATGTACGTTACAGGTACGCATCGGTGAACAACTCCGAAGTGTTAGGAAGAAAGATGACAAGAGCCCACTAGCGCTCCATTTTTCAGAGTTCCATAATGCTAAGCCTGACGGAATGAAGGTGAAAGGGATTTTTGTCCTTAAGCTATCACCACATATAGGTGACTTCAATACTATTTTACTGCAAAAAGAAAAAAAATGTGGATTTTTAAAGTGGACACACTAGCTCCGAATGGTCTGAATACAGAATGTAATCTTCTGGTGTTTCTAGATGTGTGAGAAAAATGCATACGTCTCTGAGTGTATTAATTGAATAGGTAATTTCCTTATACCCTTCCATCCCTCTGGTTTCTGTCGGTGTTGTAGTTTTCTTTTTATATGGGAAAAAGCTACTGCCTCTTTCCCTGACATTATTTGGATGACTTGACTATTAATGTGCACTGTGTAGTGAACAGCCTGAGTGTCGGTGCATATGTGAGTGGGAGAGTGGCATTTAGTGGCTGAAGAACAGGTATAGAAGGACTATGGACAGAGGCCCCTCTTATCCCTGAAGAAGCCCAAGGTGATTGGGCAAAACATGTAGGAGAGTGTGTTGCTGACGTCATCACGCAGACAGCGGTGTCAGCCAGCATACTGTGCACTACGGTCTGATGAGCCTCTGCTATTCACAGCCACTGAGGGCTGCCCACCAGCATGCATCCCTGAGACCCATCCAAGGGCAAGACTCTTTAGCGACTGCCATCACGTGGAGAGGAGAAGACGTGCTATGTCCAGAATGGATTGATGGCCGTTATGGATGCCCGGACGTTTGACGGGTGAGCCTAGATGTATGACACCTGTATGCTTACTACTACATTCACAGGCTTTTTGAACTTTTCCCAGTGTGAGCTCACCATCATGTGGAAGAACAGCTGTACCTCAGTCATGGCTCTACTGTTATTCTGATACCTACCAGACTGGACTGTGCTAAAGAACTTCCATACACACACCCAGATTGTGGTCCTTCATTTGACCTATGTACATGTCCACACCTGGATTTAGGACTACTGGCCCAGCACCCATACCTTTTGGACAACTGAGGTTTTTTTTCACGAAATGGGTCTATTGCCTTACAGCTGTACCCCCATACAATATTCATGGACTTTTGTCCTCTTCGTTAATTTATTACTGGGTTATTCCATAGTGTGTGGATGAGTGAGATGATTGTGTGATGTGCTGGCTCTATAGCCCTCCACTTTGACCAGACAATGTTGTCTTTTAAAATTTTTTAGATGGTGTGAAGGTAATCTTTTACTATTTTAAGTTTTTATTGTATCATATGGATTTAATAAAGCCTGTTTTTTCTTAATTAGCCACTGGGTCCACCTTGTAACCTCCTATTGGGCTCTCTTTGGCCCTAATTGTTTGTAGGGAAGGAGAAGTGGGATCGGGCCTGTGAAGTGGTGCAGTCAGGATAAAAGTGATGTAGTTGGGGGCCAGGCTTTCTGTCATAGGAATGCAACTGTGTTAGTCTGAAGTCCGAGGTCAAAGGAGGGGTTGTCGAGGAAGGTTGGTCACTCGGACATACCGCAAATAAACACCTGCCAATACTCTCTTAATGGCAGCCTGCCATCACCCTAGATCACTCATTGACAGAATTCCAGTGGGACAGTCCCTGCGGGCTTGCAGGAACTGAACAAGGGACTATGATTTTCATACCGAATCGAAGAGTGCGTACGATAGACTCCAAGAGAAGGGTTCGTTTTATAAGGTCCTGAAAAAAAAAGCATAGGATTCCAATTGAGATGACCAAAGTCAAAGGCGGGGTTGTCAAGTTTAGGGGTTAAAAAGCCTGGTCGATCCCATCATGGGATGACAAATCGATCCCTAGAAAGAAGATATTGGGTCAAGTAAGGAAAAGTAATCGGGGGCGGTCTTTGAGATGGAGACAACCAGGGAACTCCTTTGATGGCGACGTTTGCTCACAAGGCACCACAAGGTGTTCCATAATAAGAACATAAAGTAGGGGAGGGAGAGGACACCCCTGGTGGGTATCATGAATTAGAAAGGGCTCAGAGAGAGTGCATTTGCACTATCCTAGTCAAAGGGTTTTTGTAAAGCACCAGCATTTTCTGTAGGAGAGTATTTCCTAGGCCAATTTGAACCACACTTGTTCTCCAGCATATAGCAGGTATAATGCAGATGGTCTCTCACTGTCATGAGCCAGCAATCAATAAGTTGGTGTAATTGGGTTCTGGCGTTTATAAAATGGAGCAATATTTTCCTTAGAGCCGAAATGTTTATGGTCCAGTTCCAGCATGGAAATTAGCTGATACAAAGAGATGATTTTCTCCCAGCGTCTTCCAGGACAGCCCCTTGAGATGTAGAGCTCCTCCCTCTGGGACAGTAAACACGTAAACCCACACCTTAAAGGCGGACCTCCAGGCCTCCATCCTCACTTTTTTAGTGTTTCCTGAACCGGAAGGACGGGTACACGTTTTGGAACCTGGGGATCTCTACACTAAAGGGGTAGCCTGGAAGGTGGAAACTCCTGTTTCTGTTTGACTTACCTCCTCTCCCGACGCGATCCCTCCATGGTGAATGGAGTGGGGCTGTGTGCCAGATGACCTTCGGTCTTCAGTGGAGGAGACCGCTGGTGAGGTTACCTGCGGGGGAAGCCAGGCTGAGCGCCCGGCTGACAGCCTCTTCAGTTCCCCCACGAGCTTGCCCTCCCTTCCCATTCTTCGGCATAGGCAGCACAGTGGTATAGAGCTGCCGGGCGGAAAGAGGGCCAGGCGTGACTTCCGGGGGCGGGCTATGCACTCCATTGACAGGAAGTCCGGCGTGGTGACGTCATTGTTGGGTGCCAGGAGATGCTGGTTCTGTTCTAGAAAATGGCCCAGGCATCCAGATTGGGTGGTCAGTGCAGCAGTGAACCCCAGCAGAGGCTGTAGACCATGCTAATCAGGACATCATGGAAGCTGGCCCTTCACAGCAAGCGGAACCCAGTTCCGGCACTGGCCTCTCAGGTAGGCTTGGGGATGGGGTCTCTCTTGGTGACTCCTGGGAGGGTGATTTTCTTTCCGCAGTGTCTGAGGGCAGGTGATGGTGAAACACACTTCCCATTCTCCCCCAGCACAGTGGTGTTTGGTTGCAGAGATAGGGGTGGAAGGTCCTCCTTATTCTGTTTTTTCTTGTGTAGGTTAAAACCCAGGACAAGACTCAAAGTCAGACCCCAATGAAGAAATGTGCAGTGTGCGTAGTTAAGTTGGGTGTTAATTGTAAAAAACCGTTATGTCGCAACTGTGTAGATAGCCTGGTTAAGGATGAGTCTTTTACAGCATGTTACAAGGTTCTCACCTCCATTAAGGATGACATGACGGCTATGTTCAAATCCTTTAGATCTCTGCTGAATAGGATGCAAACACCGCTGAGGCCTTGGAACCAGTCGGCCGGTATGACAGTACCAGCAAGACAGGAGGACCCGGAAGAGAATCAGAGGAGGACGACGAGGGAATTAGCACCTCCAGAGGTTCCAGGTACAAGTTGGCCCTGGACGAGGTGGATGACCTCCTTAAAGGCTATCTATGAAGCCTTAGAGATTGAAGAGAAGGAAGTTTGTTTATCTAAGCATGAACTCATGTATTGAGGTCTTCATGCCAAGAAGAATAGGGCCTTTTCGATCCATAGCTCTGGTTGATACCATTAAGCAGGAGTGGGAAAACCCTGAAAGGAAGCCCTTTTTTTAAGGTAATCTAAAAAGGAGGTTTCCTTTCGAGAAAGGTCCCAGCCATGGAACAAAGTTCCAAAATTGGACACCCCCTTATCCAGAGTTTCGAAGAGGATGGACTTGGCATTTGAGGATATGGGGGCCCTAAAGGATCCCATGGATAAGAGAGGGGAGATCTTGCTGTGCAGAGCATGGGAATCCTCATCTATTAGCTTTAAGCCGGCTCTTTCGGCCACCTGTGTTGCCAGAAACCTCAAGTGCTTTCTTACCCAATTGCAGACACACTTGGCAGCAGGAACCTCCAGGCAGCAGTGCGTTTTCTCACAGATGCCTCAGCGGAATCAGTGAAGCTAGCTGTGAGAACTCCGGCCCTGGTGAACTCAGTCAGACGGGCATTATGGCTAAAAACCTGGGCAGGGGATTCACCATTCAATCTATGCCTTTGTGCTGTGCCCTTTACAGGTGGCAACCTATTTGGTCCTGGTCTAGAGGAAGCCTTAGAGCGTATGGCCGATTAAAAAGAGAGCGTTTCCAGAGCATAAAAAGAAATCTTACTCCAGGAAGGTTTTTCGTCCGAAAACTCAAGTGCAGCAGATCAAGGATGTTCAGCCCAAAATGCACTGGATGGGACACAAAAATAGGGGTAAAGAAGGGATTCTATTGAATCCTCCTCAGGGCTCCTCCAAGCCTCAATGACTTGGGGGTCCCAGTGGGAGGAAGACTGGGGACCTTTCTCCCTCAGTGGGCTTCAATCTCCTCGAACCCTTATATTCTGGACTTAATAGGGGGTACAGGTTAGAGTTCAACTCCTGTCCCCCCGCCAGCTTCCTGGTAACCATCCTTCCCAAAGATCAAAACAGAGCACAAGCTCTGTGTGGCCTAATTGGAGACTTAGTGGACCAGCAGGTCCTAGTTCAAGTTCCTCAGAGCTAGCAAGGGAAAGGATGTTATTCCCATGCGTTTGTAGTGGGGAAGCCTTCAGGCAAGTTTTGCCTGGTCTTAAACCTGCGCCCCTTAAATCAATCACCGAGGTACAAGCACTTCAGGATGGAATCAACTTTCTTAGTAAAGAATATCCTTTACCCTGGATGTTTTATGGGCACGCTAGATCTGAGGGATGCGTATTTCCACATTCCTATTCATCAGGCGAGTCAGAAATAACTGAGAATAGGGGTAAAGATAGGTTCACAGATCCTTCATTGGCAGTGTTGGGCTCTACCCTTTGGTCTAGCCTCAGCACCAAGAATTTTTACAAAGGTGCTGTCAGAGGCCTTAGTTCCCCTAAGAATGAGGTCTATTACCTTTGTTCCTTATCTGGACAATCTCCTCTTTGTGGCCAAATCCAACCAACAGTTGGCAGAAGATCTGCAGGTTGCTCAGGATTACCTTCGGAGCCTAGGTTGGCTCATAAACAGGGAACAGGGAAGTCATTTTTAACTCCCTCCCACGAAGTCACCAATCTGGGGTATGAGATTTCTTCGGTGGAGTAGAAAATCTTCCTTCCTCGGGTAAAAGTTCTCAAAATAGACCAAGCGCTAGCAGAGTTGCAGTGCAATCTGTTATGTGTCAATAAGGCAGATTTCAAGGGCAGTGGGTCTCATGACTTCATGTTTCCTGGCGGTCCCGTGGGCAAGATTCCACCAGCGGCCTCTTCAGGCTTTTCTGTTGAAGGTTTGGAACAGGGAGAGATTTGCTTTAGATTTGGCAGTCCAGCTCCCATCCAGGGTCAAGAGGTACCTCTGGTGGTGGCGGAAGGAAGTCAATCTGACCAGAGGTCTGGAGGGGAACCCTCCTTCTCTGCTTATTATTACAAACAATGCCAGCAGTTATGGTTGGGGAGCCCACCTAGGCAACACTTCGGCCCACTTGCGGTCTCGGGAAGAGTCTCAGAGATCCTCAAATCAGAAAGAGCTTCTTGCAGTCCAAAGGGCATTGAATGCCTTCAAAGCAGAGCTATTGGACTGTGACCTGCAGATCCGGTCAGACAATATGACTACAGTGGCATATATCAACAAGCAAGGGGGCACACGAAGCCCCTCTTTGCAGGTGATTGCAGGCAGCATTCTGTCCTGGGCCGAACGAAACCTGCTTTCGATTTCTGCCATTCATGTGAAAGGGAAACACAACTCCATAGCGGACTTTCTGAGTTGGTGTCGGGAGAAAGTCATGTGGTCAGATGAGACCAAAGTAGAACTTTTTGGTCTAAACTTCACTCGTCGTGTTTGGAGGAAAAAGAAGGATGAGTTGCATCCCAAGAACATCATCCCTACTGTGAAGCATGGGGGTGGTAACATCATCCTTTGGGGTGCTTTTCTATGAAGGGGACAGGACGACTGCACTGTATTAAGGAGAGGATGAATGGGGCCATTTATTATGAGATTTTGAGCAACAACCTCCTTCCCTCAGTCAGAGCATTGAAGATGGGTCGTGGCTGGGTCTTCCAACATGACAACGACCCGAAGCACACAGCCAGGATAACCAAGGAGTGGCTCCGTAAGAAGCATATCAAGGTTCTGGAGTGGCCTAGCCAGTCTCCACACGTAAATCCAATAGATCATCTTTGGAGGGAGCTGAAACTCCGTGTTGCTCGGCGACAGCCCCGAAACCTGACAGATCTAGAGGAGATCTGTGTGGAGGAGTGGGCCAAAATCCCTGTTGCAGTGTGTGCAAACCTGGTCAAGAACTACAGGAAACGTCTGACCTCTGTAATTGCCAACAAAGGCTTCTGTACCAAATATTAACACTAATTTTCTCAGGTGCTGAAATACTTATGTTCAGCAGTGCAAGACAAATACATTCTTTAAAAATCATACAATGTGATTTCCTGAATTTTTTTTAAAAATTCTCAGAGTGGGAATGCACCTACAATGTGAATTTCAGACCCCTCCATGATTTCTAAGTGGGAGAACTTGCAAAATCGCAGGGGGTTCAAATACTTCTGTTCCTCACTGTATATACAGCCTAGATTAGCTCCAGAAGGTTTTACCTCTTTCACAACCGGGGCATTTTTGCTATTCGGCACTGCGCTACTTTAACTGGCAATTGCTTGGTCGTGCAACACTGCACCCAACTGAAAATTTATCATTTTTCTTCCCACAAATAGAACTTTCTTTTTGGTGGTATTTGATCATCACTTTTTTTTTTTTTTAACTATATTTTCTACTTTGTTATAAAAAATATCCAAGAAAAATTTTAAAAAAATCAAATTTCTTCATAAATTCAGGCCATAGTGTATTCAGTTACATGTCTGTTTTTAAAAAAAAAGTGTATATTAATTGGTTTGTGTGAACGTTATTGTGTCTACATACTATGGTATACAGTACTGGAACTTACACATTTATGACCCTGTACTGGTACAGGGGGTGATCAGGGATTTTACTGTACTAATGACACTGACTGGGAAGGGATTAACATCTAGCAGCAATCCAAGGGTTAACTGTGTTCCTAACATTGTGTAATGTGTGCTGCTTTTACTAATAGATGTGCTTGTTTTTCCTCCCTGCTTTGCAGGAAGGAAAAACAGCCACCTCACTGCTCTCTGTACAGAACCCTGTGTTGTTAGTAAACACAGAGCTCTGTGCTGTGATTCGCTAAGCTGACCTGCTGATCGACTTGTGCTGTACTGAACGACAGCACAGACTGGGGAGGGACTCGTTCGCCCTATACTTGTAAATGCTGGATCACGAACCGCAGTAAAAGTACAGTGGACGGTCTTTAAGCTTTTGACGAGTTCAGGGGCTTGTCATATACAGCTCAGAGTGCCGTGGTTAGAAGTATGTCATATACAGCCCAATGTACAGAGTGCAGTGGTCAGAAGTATGTCATATACAGCCCAATGTACAGAGTGCAGTGGTCAGAAGTATGTCTTATACAGCCCAATGTACAGAGTGCAGTGGTCAGAAGTATGTCTTATACAGCCCAATGTACAGAGTGCAGTGGTCAGAAGTATGTCATATACAGCCCAATGTACAGAGTGCAGTGGTCAGAAGTATGTCTTATACAGCCCAATGTACAGAGTGCAGTGGTCAGAAGTATGTCATATACAGCCCAATGTACAGAGTGCAGTGGTCAGAAGTATGTCTTATACAGCCCAATGTACAGAGTGCAGTGGTCACGAGTATGTTATATACAGCTCAGTGTGCAGTGGTCAGGAGTATGGTATATACAGAGGAGGGTACAGATTGCAGTGGTCATGAGCTTGTCATATACAGCCCAACATACAGAGTTCAGTGGTCCGGAGCTTGTCATATACAGCCCAACATACGGAGTGCAGTGGTCAGGAGCTTGTCATATACAGCCCAGCATACAGATTTCAGTGGTCAGGAGCTTGTCATATACAGCCCAGCATACAGAGTGCAGTGGTCAGGAGCTTGTCATATACAGCCCAGCATGCGCAGTGCAGTGGTCAGGATCTTGTCATATACAGTCCAACATACAACCGTCCTGACCCCCACCACACCTAACATACCGCACACTAAAACCTCCCCAACACTCCACTCCTTCAGCCTTGCTACCACTGAAGAGGTCACTAAGGTCTTCTCAGAAGCCCGCCTCACCACTTGGCCCCTTGACCCTGTCCCCACACAACTCCTCCGGTCTCCCTCCTCCTCCATCCTATGCTCCCTCACCCACATCTTCAATCTCTCCCTCTCTACTGGCGCTTTTCCCTCCCTCATAAAGCATGCGCACATCACTCCCATACTCAAAAAACCCTCCCTGGACCCCACCGACCTGAGCAACCTTAGACCCATCTCCCTGCTGCCATTTTCATCCAAACTCCTCGAGCGCTTAGTCTACAATCGCCTAAGCTCCCACCTCACTGACAACAACCTCCTCGATCCACTACAGTCTGGCTTCTGTCCCCTACACTCCACCGAAACTGCCCTACTCAAAATCACTAATGACCTGCTAACCGCCAAAGCTAATGGCCACTACTCAGTCGTCTTACTCCTCGACCTCTCCGCGGCCTTCGACACAGTTGACCACCCCCTCCTCCTTAATAAACTATACTCCCTTGGCATCAGAGACTGCTCTCTCCTGGCTCTCCTATCTATCCCAATGCTCCTTCAGCGTTACCTATAACACTGCCACCACTCCCTCTCTCCCCCTCTTTGTTGGGGTCCCCCAAGGCTCTGTCCTCGGGCCCCTCCTCTATCTACACCTCCTCCCTTGGCCAACTGATATACTCCCACGGCTTCAACTACAACCTCTACGCCAATGACATGCAAATCTACCTCTCTACCCCTCGCCTCACCCCTTCAGTCTCCGCCCGAATCACCTGCCTACTGAAGGACATATCAGACTGGATATCACTCCACTTACTCAGATTAAACCTTTCCAAAACCGAGCTCCTAATTTTCCCCCCTTCCACCCTCTCCATCACGACCAACAGCGCCACCATCAGTCCCACCCCACAAGCCAAACTCCTAGGTGTCACTCTAGACTCAAATCTGTCCTTCCAACCTCATGTCCAATCGCTGGCAAACTCATGCAGGCTCCACCTCCGCAACATCTGCAAAATACGTTCGTTCCTAACCCCAGACACTACTAAACAACTCATTCACTCCCTTATTATCTCACGTCTGGACTACTGCAACTCCCTCCTCACCGGCCTACCTCATCGCAGACTATCCCCGCTTCAGTCTATCCTGAACTCAGCGGCCAGACTTATCCACCTTACCAACCGCTCCGCATCTGCAACCCACCTCTGTCATTCCCTCCATTGGCTTCCGCTTGCCCAACGCATTAAATTCAAACTACTAACATTGACGTACAAAGCCATTCATAACGCTGCCCCAAACTACCTCACCGACCTGATACCCAAATACCACCCAACACGTACTCTTCGCTCCTCACAAGACCTCCTACTTTCTAGCTCCCTGGTCTCCACCTCCCACGCCCGACTGCAGGACTTCTCCAGGACTTCCCCCATCCTCTGGAACTCACTACCCCAATCCATCAGACTGTCACCTACCCTCATCACCTTTAGGCGCACCCTGAAAACTCATCTCTTCAGGGAAGCCTACCCCACCCTCACCTAACAACCGATCTCCTCCACTCCTCCCACCACTCCATCCCCCACAGCCACTTCCTCCTGTACCACTATCGCCTCCCTCCTAGATTGTAAGCTCGAAAGAGCAGGGCCCTCGAACACCTCGTGTATTGTTTTGTTACTGTATTGTTTCATGTTCTGTCCCCCACTATAATGTACAGCGCTGAGCAAACTTTTTGGCGCTATATAAACACTGTATAATAATACGGAGTGCAGTGGTCAGGAGCTTGTCATATACAGCCCAGCATACGAAGTGCAGTGGTCAGGAGAATGTAATTTAGAGCCCAGCATATGGAGTGCAGTGGTCAGGAGCTTGTCATGTACAGTCCAGCATACGGAGTGCAGTGGTCAGGAGCTTGTCATATACAGCCCAGCATACGAAGTGCAGTGGTCAGGAGAATGTCATATAGAGCCCAGCATATGGAGTGCGGTGGTCAGGAGCTTGTCATATACAGTCCAGCATACGGAGTGCAGTGGTCAGTAGCTTGTCATATACAGCCCAGCATAGGGAGTGCAGTGGTCAGGAGCTTGTCATATACAGCCCAGCATAGGGAGTGCAGTGGTCAGGAGCTTGTCATATACAGCCCAGCAGTATCGAGAACATGTCATGTACAGCCCTTTGTACAGGGTACAGGGGTCAGTTTAAGTAACTAAGAGGCAAAGAAGCTGAAGAAAATGTCCATGATGGAGATGAGGGTTACATTTCGTATGAGCAGCGTCACCCTTCACTCTGTGACCAAAATCTAGACTGGCAATGCACAGAATGACACCAATGAGTCTCTGACCAATCTCACTGTTTTGATGGACTTTCTCCTTTTGGTTATTTCCAGGTGACCATGAATTAGTTCCAATATCTCCCCAGTGTTTTGCAGACATATACATTTGCCTTATGTTGTACAGATTCCTTGCGTTCCCCGATATGTGCTCATACATTGGACTTGTTCATCTTTCCAACTAGTAGAGAATGATATTGGCAAGATACTCTCCCCATGTTGAGGACACGTGGCCTGGTATGGTTCAGGAAGAGGAATGCTAACTCACCAACCTTTCCTGACCATCCAGGCTGTATGCTTGGATCAGGGTCTGGTATAGAATTCGGGATGTCTGGTATAGAATTTGGGATGTCTGGTATAGAATGTTTTTTATTTTGCATAGGGTTTCCTCTTAAAATCTAGTATGATATTTTTCAATGGGAAATGACACGGGTAGTTGCTGGTCCCCTAAGCAGTTTGAACAGAAACCTGACATCTTTGGCAGAGATAGTAATACTGGAGTTAGTAGTTTGACTCAGCTGAACACCCATTTAGTTCTGCCATTCACTGAACCCCCAAACAAGCCCAATTATGTCTGAACCTGGGTTCAGTCCAAACTCAGAGCTCACCCTAAATAGTCAGTGTAGTGGTCACTTACATTGATGACCAACAGGAGAAGGACCCCCTTATATCAGTGGTCAGTGTAGTGGTCTGGTACATTGGGGACCAAAGGGAGAAGGACCCCTTATATCAGTGGTCAGTGTAGTGGTCTGGTACATTGGGGACCAAAGGGAGAAGGACCCCTTATATCAGTGGTCAGTGTAGTGGCCTGGTACATTGGGGACCAAAGGGAGAAGGACCCCTTATATCAGTGGTCAGTGTAGTGGTCTGGTACATTGGGGACCAAAGGGAGAAGGACTCCTTATATCAGTGGTCAGTGTAGTGGCCCCTTACATTGGTGACCTACAGGAGAAGGCCCCCCTTATATCAGTGGTCATTGTAGTGCTCCTGTACATTGTGGACCAATGGGACAAGGACCCCCTTATATTAGTGGTCAGTGTAGTGGTCCGGTACATTGGGGAACAAAGGGAGAAGGACCCCCTTATATCAGTGATCAGTGTAGTGGTCCCTTACATTGATGACCTACGGGAGAAGGACTCCCTTATATCAGTGGTCACTTACATTGATGACCAACGATAGGACCCCCTTATATCAGTGGTAAGTGTAGTGGTCACTTACATTGATGACCAATGGGAGAAGGACCCCCTTATATCAGTAGTCAGTGTAGTGATCTGGTACATTGGGGACCAATGGGAGAAGGATCCCTTATATCAGTGGTCATTGTTGTGGTCCAGTACATTGGAGACCAAAGGTAGACGGACCCCCTTATATCAGTGGGCAGTGTAGTGGTTCAGTACATTGGGGACCAATGGGAGGACCCCTTATATCAGTGATCAGTGTAGTGGTCCCTTACATTGGTTACCAATGGGAGAACGACCCCCTTATATCAGTAGGCAGTGTGGTGGTCCCTTACATTGGTGTCTGATGGGGGAAGGACCCCTTATATCAGTAGTCATTGTAGTGGTCCGGTACATTGGGGACCAATAGAAGGAACCCCTTATATCAGAAATTGTTCATTGCTCAAGGATTCCCTAGAAACCTTTGGAGGACCCCTGGCTGGGAAAGGCTGGACTAGGCAGTCATATATTTCTGTCCCCCTTGGTGGGAGTGGAGGTGACCCCTCTATAAGGATCTACAGTCCATACACACACAGCACATGGCCTGGGTCACACTACCAGACGCTTCTCGGGGCTGCAGTTCCTCTGAGCTCCACATGGTGGGGATCTCACTTCTACCCAGACAGGAAGTCTATATGGAAGGTGGGAAGTGATGTCAGGTACAGACAGGAAGTTCTGGGTGAGAGGTGAGGTGGGAGGAAGTAGAGAGGAGACATTGGTGGAAGTGGCAGCAGAAGAGGTAATAAGATGTTATTTACTATTTACACCCAGTAACCCCCCGTCATGTCCGTCCTCTTCCTCCATAGTCACGTCCGTCCTCTTCCTCCATAGTCACGTCCGTCCTCTTCCTCCATAGTCACGTCCGTCCTCTTCCTCCATAGTCACGTCCGTCCTCTTCCTCCATAGTCACGTCCGTCCTCTTCCTCCATAGTCACGTCCGTCCTCTTCCTCCATAGTCCTGTCCGTCCTCTTCCTCCATAGTCCTGTCCGTCCTCTTCCTCCATAGTCCTGTCCATCCTTTTCCCCCATAGTCACGTCTGTCCTCTTCCTCCATAGTCAAGTCCGTCCTCTTCCTCCATAGTCACGTCCGTCCTCTTCCTCCATAGTCACTGTGACATCTTTTATCTCCAGCAGATGATGATACACACATATATAGTGTGGGAACCCAGATTAACTCTGTATAGTCCAATGATGGAATTTCTGGTCTGTACCACGAGGAAAAATATTAATGTCACGAAACGCCGGTTCCAGACATTGTATGTGGGGGGGGCAATGAAATGATAATAATGGAAGGTTGGGATTCGGGAAGATTTCTGTAAGATTTTACACGGGAATGATCAGCTCCCCCTCTAGAGACACTATGACTCGTCTCCCAACAGGAGTCTGCAAGGGACTGGATTTTGGTGGTGTGCGATGGTGAACCCAAAGTGGGAAGGGACAATTTTATCAAAAAAATTGTCACGTACCTGGTAGGAGACTGAATTGATGAGGTCAGCCTCTCTTGTATCTCCAGCCCAGGTCCCACTGAAGGTGGACCACATGGTGCCAAGGGAGAGGAGGAATACGAGTGTCGGCAGGTGCTGATAGCAGAACTTGCAGCTGGAGGTGCAGGCTTGAGAAGTCAGGCAGGATATCCGGTCAGAAGCGGATGTAATGCATGCTGGGCCAGCCGAGGTTAAAGGGACACTCCACTTGTAAAGCATGTTCTGGAAGCGTGGCTTGTTGGAGCTCTCAGCAGGCTTTAGACAGGAACACACTGCGATGACTGCGGTTATGAAGGACAGTCAAAATAGACACTTAGAACTAGTATGAAGTTGGAACGAGGTCAGTAGCAGGTGGGTAACGAGGTACGAAAGCATAGGCAAAAAGCGTGGTCAGGTGTGAGGCCGAAGTCAGGAACAGATGGGCAAAGGTGCAAACAGAATCCAGGATCAGGTCAGTAACAAGCCGGGTCATTAACAGAATACACTCAGGACACAGGTAAGCTAAAGACCAGACGGCACTGACCGTGAGCAAGAGCTTCCTTGAAATAGCCTATCTGGCTCCAGAAACTGTAGGCACGCTACCGTATACATGCACACCTGTGTGCGGAGGAATGCACACATGCTCATGTCTATGAGCAATGCTCCTGTGCACATTTCTATTAGTAATGTCGTGCGTGTGCCCATATCCATGCGCCAGTCGCCTTATAGGAATTCCCTTACAAAGATGTCCAGATAGAAATCAAAATGGATTTTTAAGCTCAATACAATTGTTCCAGCTGGACTAAATATTGATATTGAGCTGTTTACTTTTGATTAATCTGTTTTATGATTTTTTTACAGTAATTTTTATATCGGTTTACCAGTTATTGATGATTAAAAATAAAGCTTTAAATGAATTTAGTGATATATGATGATATAAAAGATATTTTTAGGTCCCGGCTCGACAAATCCCAGGCGCCAGGTCGTCAACACGAGCAGAACTCGCACCTAGGCTCCCACCAGCCTATCCACCGCTAACACGAGGCACGGGCAGCTCCTTGGGCAGCCACCCAATGAGCTCCTCACCTTCTCTCCTCCATTGGCCATTGACCTTGCATGGGGGAACGATGATTGGGCAGCCCGTGCATTGGGTGGAGCTTCCTTCCCTTTTTCGACTCCAATCAGGACGTGAGTTGGGGAATGGCTCATTCTGCGTTTGGCTGACCAGGAAGATGGTGAGGTTGGCACACCGAGGAGCCGACAGTGATCCTCGGCTGTGCCAGATGGCTGAAAGTGACCAGCCCATGGTGGGGCCAAGGGGCTGGTGAACTCTAATCCCAGGTGAGGAGACACCCACGGGCCAAGTGACCAGCCTGTGGTGGGGCCAAGGGACTGGCGAACTCTACTCCCAGGTGAGAGGAGACACCCCAAGGGCCAAGTGACCAGCCCATGGTGGGGCCAAGGGACTGGCAAACTCTACTCCCAGGTGAGAGGAGACACCTCAGGGTCCAAGTGACCACCCTGTGGTGGGGCCAAGGGGCTGGCGAACTCTACTAGTCCCAGTCTAGTCCCAATTTAATAAGACACAAATGACACCTAAGACATGCTGTGTGAGAGGAATATATGAGGGGGGACACTGTGTGAGAGGACCCCTGTATCAGCATCACCCCCTTAGAGACCTCCCATTAGATCATATTCCCTTTACATTAGCACCCCCCTTAAAGACCCCCCATTAGATCAGAGTCCCTTTATATTAGCCTCCCCCCATTAGATTAGAGTCCCTTCATATTAGCACCCCCTTAGAGACCCCCCCATTAAATCAGAGTTCCATGTTATCTGTGACCACCCCCTTTATTGATCAACGGTTGGCCATCTGGGCTATAAATGATTGAGGAATCTGGGCAGGAGTAGAGATGCTTTTTAGGACCGCTTTACCTGCCAATAGATGATCTGGGCAAAGGTTGGCATTTTCCAATTTAAACACGTCGGATAGCAGCAGGTTAGCAGAGTCACCCTCTCTGTTCACATCTAAGAGGTATCAAGCCTACCATCCACCACTGGAGTCTCTGAGGATCCAGTGTGGGTTAGTGCTTCTTCTCCTTATGCCAGTATTCCCCATTTACTGCTCTAGAGGTGTCTATTGCTTCACAGGCACCATGAACTCTATGGGACTACAGGTCCCAGCACACCTAGTCATCTACAGTTGGGTTTTTCTGAGTAAGTGTGGCCAGGTTACCCCAGGAGTCGTCTGACACTGTTATCAGAAAGTTTTATTGGAACTTTCATGCTGTGGATTCAAGTATTTCGTCCATAGTGAAAGTGCTGCCCGAACATTTATTATTTGTAGATTAACCACTTGGGGGCCAGAACATTCCCCCACTTCCGGGGCCGGAACATTCTCTTCATTTTGGAGATAAAGTCTAGTAATATGGTCCTCTAAACAAACAGCACTGACAATAAATAGACAAGACAAGGACCATCCTGACCATACATGGCCTACAAAGGGCAATGATGACACTACACAGGCAGCCAATGGGCAATCATTACACTATGCAGCCAACACAATGATGGAGTGCCGGGGTCAGGAGTATGGAGCATAGAGCCCCTTACATTGCTGCTCAGGAGGAAGAAAACATTCCCCAGCCTGCCATGAAGAATATGTTCCATCATTGGTGTCAGAGGGAGGAAAAGACTGAGGGGTCTGAGGAAAGTAGAGGAGCTGAGGGTTCTCTGAGGAGGTAGTGGGACTAAAGGACTCTGGGGGTGTACTGCATCAGAAGGGCTCTGGGATACGTGAGGAGGATGTTCATCTGAAGGACTTTGGAGACCTTTGAGGAAGTAATAGGTTGGAGACCTTTGAGGAAGTAATAGGGCTGAATGACTCTGAAGGAGTAGTTGACCTTCGAGGAAGAATTCAAGCTGCAAGGCTCTGAGGTAATAGGGGACGATAGGATTCAGGGAGGCTGTTGGTCTCTGATAGGACTCCCACCTCACCTACAGTTACTTTTCAGACCTACTTAAAGAATGCTTGCCAGGAAGTGAAAGCAACCTTCACCTTACCATCTCACAGGTCAAGTGATTTGTTCCAGGATGCCAAGTGGAATGAAGGAGGACACTTATTCTTAGAGGAGGTCTACTTGAGCAGCATCTCCTAATAGTTGGCCAGTCCAATATTTTCCCATGACACAGGGTCAGGCGGTACCTAGAGCTGGAATTCAGAGCCCCAGGTGCCCAGTGTCACTCTGTACAATGTCCTGGACACTACAGAGAACCAAAAGAGCAAAATCCCCCCCTCCAGCTGTCGTCCTCCTTCCCACACTGGGCTGCCATTGGAGGGTAGAACCGAATCCTCCCCCACAGTTCTTCTCCACTAGCAACATCCTCCTGCTATCAAATCTAATCTCTTCTTTTACTGAAGAGAGTGACAGTGACATCACTCCTGTCAGTCAGCAGGCTGCTGGAGATTTTAGCCTTGCAGCCAGGGCTTTGACAATTATCTGGATTAGCTGGCAAATCAGGCCAAAAGCCAGTATGTTTCCCTTCCTGGACATCATAATGTCCAGGGGTGCACCGAAAATTTGGTGGCTGACACGATTCGGCCGAAAACACCCTTATCGGCCATCAGGCGATATGAAAAAAAAACACTGATACAGGTGCCGAAAAAACCTCCGCCCCCCTCGCCACTACTGCCCCTTGCCGCCGTCCGCCCACCACTGTTGCCGCTCGGTAGTTCTCAGCCTTACCAGCCCAGCGCTGGGCATAGAGATGAGTAACGGAAGGATGGCCTCCACTCATCTCTATACCCTTGGAGGACCGGAGCGATGACACTTCCAGTTCTGGCGCCTTTTTTTTTAAGCCTTAGATGAATGCTTTTTTTATCTAATGCTTTACATTGCAGAAGAGAGATGTGGGGTCTCATTGACCCCATATCTCTCAGTAATTGCCTACTTTATTATCCTCATTAATACCTTCTCCTCCAGTCCTCGCCAGCTCTTCTCCACTTTTAACTCTCTACTTTCTCCACCTCCACCCAGTACCTCACTTACCGCCCATGAGATTGCTAACCACTTCAAAAACAAGATTGACGCAATTCGTAGGGACTTCACCACTGCTCAGACACCCACCCCACTTAGCACTCCGCACATAATAACCCCCTTAACACTTTGCTCCCTTGACCTCACTACTACCGAAGAGGTCACTAAGATTTTCTCCAAAGCCCGCCTCACCACCTGCCCCCTGGACCCTGTCCCCTCACAACTCATGCGGTCCCCCTCTTCCATCCTATGCTCACTCACATCTTCAATCTTTCCCTCTCCACCGGTACCTTCCCCTCCCCTCTAAAGCATGTGCACATCACTCCCATACTTAAGAAACCCTCCCTGGACCCCACCGACCTGAACAACTTAGACCCATCTCCCTGCTGCCATTTAAATCTCCTAAGGTCATCTAAACTCCTAGAACGCTTAGTCTACAATCGCCTGAGCTCCCATCTCACCGACAACAACCTTCTTGACCCTTTACAGTCCGGCTTCCGCCCCCTACACTCCACCGAAACTGCCTTACTCAAACTCACCAATGACCTACTAACCGCCAAAACCAATGGCCACTATACTCCTACTACTTGACCTCTCTGCGGCTTTTGACATGGGTGACCACCCCCTCCTCCTCAAAAAACTCCACTCTCTTGGCCTCAGACCCTGCTCTCTCCTGGTTCTCCTCCTACCTTTTGCAGCGCTCCTTCATCGTTACCTATAACGCTGCCTCCTCCTCTTCACTCCCTCTTTCTGTAGGGGTCCTTCAAGGTTCTGTCCTTGGACCCCTTCTCTTCTCCATCTACACCTCCTCCCTTGGCCAATTGATAAACTCCCACGGCTTCAACTACCATCTCTATGTCGACGAAACACAAATCTATCTCCCTACCCCTCACCTCACCCATTTAGTCTCCAATCGCATCACCAGCCTACTAAGTGACAATTCGGACTGGATGTAGCTCCACTTCCTCAAACTCAACCTTTTCATAACCGAGCTCCTAGTTTTCCCCCCAGCCCGTGCCCCCCCCCCCCAACTTCTCCATCAAGATCAACAACACTACCATCAGTCCCACCCCTCACGCCAGGGTACTAGGTATAATCCTAGACTCCAATCTGTCCTTTCAGCCCCAGGTCCAATCACTGACAAACTCATGTAGACTTCACCTCCGCAACATCTCCAAGATACGTCCGTTCCTAACCTCGGAAACTACTAAGCAACTTATTCACTCCCTTGTTATATCTCCCCTGGACTATTGTAACTCCCTCCTCATTGGCCGACCTCATCGCAGGCTATCCCCTCTTCGGTCTATCATGAATGCTGCTGCCAGACTCATCCACCTTACTAACCATTCTGTATCTGCCACCCCTCTCTGCCAATCCCTCCACTGGCCTCCATTCAGTGTCCTCCTCCCCTCTCTGCCAATCCCTCCACTGGCCTCCATTCAGTGTCCTTCACCCCTCTCTGCCAATCCCTCCACTGGCCTCCATTCAGTGTCCTTCACCCCTCTCTGCCAATCCCTCCACTGGCCTCCATTCAGTGTCCTCCACCCCTCTCTGCCAATCCCTCCACTGGCCTCCATTCAGTGTCCTCCACCCCTCTCTGCCAATCCCCCCACTGGCCTCCATTCAGTGTCCTCCATCCCTCTCTGCCAATCCCTCCACTGGCCTCCATTCAGTGTCCTCCACCCCTCTCTGCCAATCCCTTCACTGGCCTCCATTCAGTGTCCTCCACCCCTCTCTGCCAATCCCCCCACTGGCCTCCATTCAGTGTCCTCCATCCCTCTCTGCCAATCCCTCCACTGGCCTCCATTCAGTGTCCTCCACCCCTCTCTGCCAATCCCTTCACTGGCCTCCATTCAGTGTCCTCCACTCCTCTCTGCTAATCCTTCCACTGGCTTCCAATTGCCCAATGGATAAAAGTCAAAACACTAACACTGACATATAAAGCCATTCATAACACTGACCCTAATTACATCACCGATCTTGTCTCTAAATACCACCTAAACCGTACTCTCCGTTCCTCACAAGACCTCCTACTCTCTAGCTCCCTTGTCTCTTCCTCCCATGCTTGTCTCCAGGATTTCTCAAGGCCTACAACCATCCTCTGGAACTCCCTACCCCAATCTATCAGGCTATCGCTTACTCTGCTCACTTTTAGGTGCACTCTGAAAACCCATCTCTTCAGGGAAGCCTACCCCGCCCCCAGCTAATACTGGAATCAACTACTCCTCCTACCACTCCATCCCCCACAGCTAATTACCTCTTGTACCACTATCCCCTCCCTCCTAGATTGTAAGCTCCCAGGATCAGGGCCCTCTAATCCCTCTTGTATTGACCTGTATTGTTACTGTACTGTCTCCCTCCATAATGTAAAGCGCTGAGCAAACTGTCGGCGCTATATAAGTCCTATATTATAATAATAATAATAAAGAGGACCTGTCACTAATTATTTCTATCACAAAGGATGCATGCATTCCTTGTGATACAAATAAAAGTGATTATTTATTTTTTTAAAGGGACATTGTAAAAAAAAAAAAAAATTAAAAAAAATGTAAAAAATAAAAATTAAAGTGCCCCTGTCCCCCGTGCTCGCACGTAGTGATGAACGCATATGTAGGCCATGCCCACATATGTAAATAGTGTTCAAACCACACATATGAGGTATCGCCACGAATGTCGGAGCAAGAGCAATAATTCTCACACTAGACCTCCTCTGTAACTTTACACTGCTAACCTGTAGAAAAATTTTAATGCATCACCCATGGAGATTTTTAAATACTGTAGTTGGACGCCATTCCAAGAGCGCGCGCAGTTTTAAAGTGTGAAATTACTCGCCGTAATATCCTCTTTCATATTTTACAAAAAAATTGGCATATATAGTTTGTTTTGTTTTTTTTTTAATCAAAGTATATTTTTTACCAAAAAATATATTAATTTTTAAAAACTGCGCATTTCGGTTTCGATATTCCGCCAAGTGCATACTGAATTTTCATTTTCGGCAGAGGGACTGCGGCAGGGGGGCATTCTGAGAGTGGGGGGAACTGACTAACTGCCACTGGCGGTATATATACTTTGGATTTTTTTTATTTTTACTAGTAATAGCGTTGATCAGCGAATTATAGCGGGACTGCGGCAGGCATTCTGACACTGGGGGGAGCTGACTTGGTGTCACTGACATCCCCAGTGACATCAATAAATCGGTGGTTCATATAGTGAACTCGGTGTAGAGCCTGAGGTCACCACAGAGGACAAGGGGGCGCTCTTTACGTCTGGAGGAAAAGAGATGTAATCTCCAAACACGGAAAGGTTTCTTCACAGTGAGAGCTGTAAAAATGTGGAATAGACTCCCTCAAGAGTTGGTTGTGGCCAGCTCAGTGGATTGCTGTAGGAAAGTCCTGGATTCGTTCTTGGATACACAGAATATAACCGGATCAGGGGCGGACTGACCATTTGGAAACACGGGCACTGGCAGTGATGTCCCTGGTACCTTTTTCATAGGCTTTTTTGAGTTTGGGCAAGGACACAGGGGCCCCATGATCCCCTATTGCCCGGGGGCCCCATGAGTTGTCAGTCCGCCCCTGAACCGGATATAACATTTATAGGTAAAGTTGATCCAGGGAATATACGATTGCCTTTCGGGGGATCAGGAAGGAATTTTTCCCCTGCAGGAGCAAATTGGATCATGCTTTGCTGGGTTTTTGGCCTTCCTCTGGATCAACTGTGGGTGTAGGATTATAACTTTTTTTTTAATGGTTGAACTGGATGGACCTTTGTCTTTTTTCAGCCAGACTAACTATGTAACTATAAGCAACTTCTCCATTGAAATCTATTGTAGCAAAAACGCTGCTTTTTGCTTTTTAAAAAGTCCCCGACCATTTCCAAAAATGGAGCAGCTGAAAAAAGCTTAGGTGTGGACGTGTCCCATTGGAAACAATGTAGGATTATAACTTTTTTTTTTGGGTTGAACTGGATGGACTTTTGTCTTTTTTCAGCCAGACTATGTAATACAGTGATCAGTGCTAATAAAAAGTAATAAATAATAAAAAGTAATAAAAAATAATAATGGCACTGGGCAGGAAGGGGTTAACATGTGGGGCGATCAAAGGGTTAACAGTGTGCTGTTTTACAGTGTGCTATGTGTGTGCTGCACTGTAAGCACCCTGCTTTGTATGGCTCTGCTATGCTGAGCCATACAAAGCAGTGTGCAGGAGCTGATGGGAGAGAACTGTTTTGTTTACTTTCAGTTCTCTCCCTCTGTCAGTAATCCTTCTCGGGCGCTGGCGAGTAATCTCCGGCCGGGACCACGTGATTGGCAGCCGAGGCTAGTAATGGCGGCAGTCAGCGACTGCAGCGGGCATTCTGACACTGGGGCGGGGGGGACTGACTTGGTGTCACTGACATCCCCAGTGACACCAATACAGTGATCAGTGCTAATAAAAAGCACTGACACTGTACTAATGGCACTGGGCAGGCAGGGGTTAACATCTGGGGTGATCAAAGGGCTAACTGTGTTCTGGGAGTGTTTTACAGCTCAAGCACATTTCTGCTAAGCAGGGCAATACAAAGCAGCATGCTGGAGCTGGCAGGGGAGCAATCTGTATTGTTTACATACAGACCCCTCCCCCGGCAGTGATACTCAGTGATCGCCGGGTGCCGGCGGAGACCCAGTGATGGACAGCTGTAGCCGCCAATGACGGCGCAGATAGGGTGTGGTCGCCCCCTACCCAGAAATACAAAATCGCTTATATATATACGTGATTTTGCGTACTCCTGCCGCCCTATAGCAGTATATCTGCTATAGGACGGAGGGGAAGTGGTTAAAACAAACGTAGCGGTGGAATACAATGTCTGATATGTATGGGTACAAACGAGCCATGACAATTTTCATTCCCAGAATGCCTTCTACACAGCGCTATGGCAGTGAGTCGCCCAGCCATTGGCACTTGAGGGTGTTCTGACATGTTCTAATTTGCACTCTCCTGGGTCTCAGACCAGTTGACTCAGTCTTTGTGGAGTAATAGGAGAAATACCACGTGTGGGCATTGCGCTTATGGTGGAAAATGAGCGACGGGAATCTGGAACATCAAATTTTGCGTGAAAAATGGCAAAAGCGCAAGTGAAACTTTCACTTATAACAGGCTTATGGTGAACGCTCTTCAAATAGATGAAAGGAGCCGGCAACTCGAACATCCGTGTTGAAGAAGTATTAGGGTCGTTGGTTCAAATCCCAACCATGGCACTACCTGCCTGGAGTTTGCATGTTCTCCCTGTGCCTGTGTGGGTTTCCTCCGGGTACTCCAGTTTCCTCCCACACTCCAAAGACATGCTGGTAGGTTAATTGGCTCCTGTCTAAATTGTCCCTAGTATGTGTGTGTATGAATGTAAGTTAGGGACCTTAGATTGTACGCCCCTTGAGGGTTAGGGACTGATGTGAATGTACAATATATATGTAAAGTGCTGTGTAAACCAACGGCGCTATATAAGGACCTGAAATAAATAATAATAATGTTAGATATATTGTAAATTAACCACTTCCCGAGCGTCCTATAGCAGAACTACTGCTACAGGGTGGCAGGGCTGCACAAAATCACGTATATACACGTGATTTTGTATTTCTGGGTAGGGGGCGCATGCCATACCCATGCCACCATTGGCGGCTACAGCTGTTGATCACTTGGTCCCGGCCAGAGATCACTGACAGGGTAGAGACCTGTATGTAAACAATACAGATCTCTCCCTTTTCAGCTCCTGCACGCTGCTTTGTATTGCTCTGCATAGCGATATATATACACAGACACACATACATATATATATACAGGCATGTCAATATCAGCATTTTGTGGGGGCCAAAAAAATGACTCCTCCAAACATCATATTGTCTTTGCATTTGAGGCCTTTGAAAATAAAAGGGTGGTCTTTGCAATATTTGGACAACACGCATTGAATTACAAGGCATGCATAGCAGAGCAATACAAAGAAATGTGCTTGTGCTGTAAAACACTCCCAACACAGTTAACCCTTTGATCGCCCCAGGTGTTTAGCCCTTCCTGCCCAGTGCCATTAGTACAGTGTCAGTGCTTTTTATTAGCACTGATCACTGTATTGGTGTCACTGGGGATTTCAGTGGCACCAAGTCAGTTCCCCCCCCCAGTGTCAGAATGCCTGCCGCAGTCCTGCTATAAGTCGCTGATCGCCGCCATTACTAGTTTAAAAGAAAAATCCCAGTGTATATATATATATATATGTGTGTGTGTATAAATAAATAAATAAATATATATATACAGTGGGGATCGAAAGTTTGGGCACCCCAGCTAAAAATTTGTATTAATGTGCATAAAGAAGCCAAGGAAAGATGGAAAAATCTCCAAAAGGCATCAAATTACAGATCAGACATTCTTATAATATGTCAACAAAAGTTAGATTTTATTTCCATCATTTACACTTTCAAAATAACAGAAAACAAAAAAATGGCGTCTGCAAAAGTTTGAGCACCCTGCAGAATTTATAGCATGCACTGCCCCCTTTGCCAAGCTGAGACCTGCCAGTGTCATGGATTGTTCTCAATCATCATCTGGGAAGACCAGGTGATGTCAATCTCAAAGGTTTTAAATGCCCAGACTCATCTGACCTTGCCCCAACAATCAGCACCATGGGTTCTTCTAAGCAGTTGTCTAGAAAACTGAAACTGAAAATAGTTGACGCTCACAAAGCTGGAGAAGGCTATAAGAAGATAGCAAAGCATTTTCAGATGTCAATATCCTCTGTTCGGAATGTAATTAAATGGCAGTCATCAGGAACAGTGGAAGTTAAAGCAAGATCTGGAAGACCAAGAAAAATATCAGACAGAACAGCTCGCAGGATTGTGAGAAAAACAATTCAAAACCCACGTTTGACTGCACGATCCCTCCAGAAAGATCTGGCAGACACTGGAGTTGTGGTACACTATTCCACTATAAAGAGATACTTGTACAAATATGGTCTTCATGGAAGAGTCATCAGAAGAAAACCTCTTCTACGTCCTCACCACAAAAATCATCGTTTAAACTTTGCAAATGAACATATAGACAAGCCTGATACATTTTGGAAACAAGTTCTGTGGACCGATGAGGTTAAAATTGAACTTTTTTGCCGGAATGAGCAAAGGTACGTTTGGAGAAGAAGGGGCACAGAATTTAATGAAAAGAACCTCTGTCCAACTGTTAAGCATGGGCTTGGATCAATCATGCTTTGGGGTTGTGTTGCAGCCAGTGGCACAGGGAACATCTCACGAGTAGAAGGAAAAATGGATTCAATAAAATTTCAGCAAATTTTGGATGGTAACTTGATGCCATCTGTGAAAAAGCTGAAGTTAAAGAGAGGATGGCTTCTACAAATGGATAATGATCCTAAACACACCTCGAAATCCACGGGGGATTACATCAAGAGGTGTAAACTGAAGGTTTTGCCATGACCTTCACAATCTCCTGACCTCAACATAATTGAAAATCTATGGATAGACCTTAAAAGAGCAGTGCGTGACAGACAGCCCAGAAATCTCAAAGAACTGGAAGACTTTTGTAAGGAAGAATGGGCAAAGATACCTCAAACAAGAACTGAAAGACTCTTGGCTGACTACAAAAAGCGTTTACAAGCTGTGATACTTGCCAAAGGGGGCAGTACAAGATATTAACTCTGCAGGGTGCCCAAACTTTTGCAGACGCCATTTTTTTGTTTTCTGTTATTTTGAAAGTGTAAATGATGGAAATAAAATCTAACTTTTGTTGACATATTATAAGAATGTCTAATCTGTAATTTGATGCCTTTTGGAGATTTTTCCATCTTTCCTTGGCTTCTTTATGCACATTAATACAAATTTTTAGCTGGGGTGCCCAAACTTTAGATCCCCACTGTATATATAAATACCGCCATTTATAGACGCTATAACGTTCACTTAAACCAATTAATTTACACATATTGGGATTTTTTTTGGCAAAGACATGGAGCAGAATACATTTTGGCCTAAATTGATGACAAAATTTGATTTTTTTAAAAAAAATTTTACTGGACATGTTTATTAGCAAAAATATTGTTTTTTTTGCTTTTTTTTTCAAAATTGTCTGCCTTTTTTTATTTATAGTACAAAAAAATAAAAGCTGCACAGATGGTCAAATACCACCGAAAGAAAGCTCTATTTATGGGTAAAAAGGACGTCCATTTTATTTGGGTGCAGAGTTGCATGACCGCACAATTGTCAGTTAAAATAATGCAGCGTCGGATCGCAAAAAATGGTCTGGTCAGGAAGGGGGGAGGGGGAATCCTCCGGAGGACGAGGGTTTAAAGCATGTTATGCATTTCTTGTAGTGTGAACAGAGACTCTTCTGCCCTGAGGTAGGATTTCAAAACATGTCAGGATTGTAGAAATGCGCTGGATAGGGATTTTTTTTATGTAGACCTTTTCAGCCTTTTATTTTTTATTTTATATGTATGAAAGACAAATGCTTTGATCACTGATATACAATAAAATGGTTTGTTTTGCATTATGAATATACACCTTATAAATGCCTAAGAAGTCCCACATAGTTTTCTGATTGTAGGTTGCAAGTTAGATGGTTGTTGGCATTCTCCTTTGGGTGAAATCACTTCCATGTAATTTCTGTTTTATCATTCCTGGTCTGCAGACCTAAAACTAATCAAAACCAGTTCAGAAACCAAACAAACCCAATAGAGAAAAGAGAATTTTTGATCCAGCAGGCCAGGAGAGTCATGGGTTCTCCAAAATGTAGCAATTGCTAAACAGTCCAGACTAGATGGCGGCAGTAGTATTGGTCCAGCAACCCTCCTATCCCCCCCTCACATCCACATCCTATTATTGTGTGACCAATACCATCCAAATCATTCTTACTTTCATTTCCCAAAGTTATCCGTCTACAAGGAGACCTGTATAGATCACATGATGGCACCAATGAGGATGGAGGAGGACCGGAGTCACATGACTGAGAAGATACTAAACCTCACCCTGGAGATCATCTACCTGCTGACCGGAGAGGTGAGGAGGATTCTGGGAGGTCACATGACATCACTCTCATCTCTATTAATAAAACACAGACCTGACCGGAGAGGTGAGGAGGATTCTGGGAGGTCACATGACATCACTCTTATCTCTATTAATAAAACGCAGACCTGACCGGAGAGGTGAGGAGGATTCTGGGAGGTCACATGACATCATTCTTATCTCTATTAATAAAACGCAGACCTGACCGGAGAGGTGAGGAGGATTCTGGGAGGTCACATGACATCACTCTTATCTCTATTAATAAAACACAGACCTGACCGGAGAGGTGAGGAGGATTCTGGGATTCTAACATTATATTCCTATTGGTTCCTCAATACAGAGATTTCCTCCTCTGAAGTCAGGTGATCATATGACCATCACAGTGCCTCCATGTGACTCCCTAAACCCTGAGAGACACAACATGCAGAAGATTCTAGAAGTCACCAAGAAGATGATGGAGCTGCTGACAGGAGAGGTGAGCGGTGCCGGGAATTCTGGGACATTCTCCAGTAACAGACAAGGGATGTGTCTGGATGGTGACTGTATCATTGTGTGTGTCAGGTTCCTATAAGGTGTCAGGGTGTCACTGTCTATTTCTCCATGGAGGAGTGGGAGTATTTAGAAGGACACAAGGATCTCTACAAGGACGTCATGATGGACAATCAGCCGCCCCTCACATCACCGGGTAAGAGGAGACTTTATTGTAAAGGAGAGAGCAGTACGGAGGATCCACCTAGATCCCCCATCATCTGATAAACACATAGAAACAATGGATTCAGTCAGTGTGTGTGTTTCCTACAGATGGATCCAGTCATGGGAACCCACCAGAGAGATGTCCCCATCCTCTGTATTCCCGGGATTCCACACAGGAAGGTCACACCATCCCTCACCATCATCAGGTAGATGGATCCAGTCATGGGAACCCACCAGAGAGATGTCCCCGTCCTCTGTATTCCCGGGATTCCACACAGGAAGGTCACACCATCCCTCACCATAATCAGGTAGATGATTGACAGTTATTTCTGGTTGTGATTTATACACAAGCATTACAATGAATGTGTTATTATATATTCAGAATGGAAACTTCGAAGATTATAATATTGTTGTCAAGAAGGAATTTAAAGAGGAGGATGAGGAGTTTGGAGTGATGGAGGAGTTTTCAAAAGGACACAAGGATATGATGGAGCCACCTAATACCAGGAACCCACCAGAGAGATGTCCCCGTCCTCTGTATTCCCGGGATTCCACACAGGAAGATCACACCATTCCTCACCATTACAAGGTTGGTGGGACGGAGCATATGGAACATGGACTTGTGAAGCTGATCTGTGGATTTTTTTATGTGATGTTACAATATTAAAGCTTATATTTTACAGATGATATTTTCTCTCATTCTCTTGGTTTAGGGTGAAGATCTGATAGATATAAAAGTTGAGGTTAAATCAGAAGAAGAAGAAGAGGCGTATGTGAGGGATGATCAGCAGTCTATGGAGGAGGATGGAATAACGGGGACATTTATAGAGGAGGACACTCCTACAGAGATCAGCACAGGTGGGTCATGAACACTAAATCCATTCCTCCACCCATACTGCTCACTGATTGGTCCAGAGTAGGGCGGGGACTGGGTGATATCAGCCTGTAATCCCCTGGTCACTTTCCTGAGCTGTGTTCCCCGTCCTGTATTCCTGGATTTCTCTCGGATAATCTTCCTTCTCTGTGCTGCAGACACAATTTATGTATCTAGACTGGATTTATGGAGATTCTGGGGTTCAGCTGGCAGCAAAATGTGGATTTTCACCATAGACGTTGCTTGACCTAGGGACCTGGGGCATGTGTCTTGGGTCTTCTGTTCCATGCTTGGGTCTAGCTTGAACTCTGACAGTACAATTCTCCCAGGGTTCCTTGCTCTGTGGTCTGCTGGCTGTGCCGGGTGGAGGGATATGTCTGTATAGTCTCAGACCCAAGTCACTGAGTGCAGTCTCAGGAGATGGGAGGCAGCGGTGTGGGATCTCTGCAACTTGTCTACAGTAAAGCAAACATTTGGACTACTGATGATTACTGAATACTAGTATTGTGAGTCCTGACCCTTCCACTATATTATTTATATTGTACATTACATACTCCTGACCCCTGCACTATATACTCTATGTTGTACATTCCATAGTCCTGACTTCTGCTCTCCCCCCTCCCCCCACTGCTATATATACACATAATATGGATTCTCTTTTGTTACACCCATTTCCTCCCAGGTGGACATTTTATATCGGATGATGTGATTGGAGCACAGACTTTTACATGGTGATAATAATGTGATAACATCCTCCAACTTTGGACCCTTAAACAGAAAGTGATAATGAGGGAGGAGTCAATACCCCAATGATGGTGGTCTTCAGGATCAGTCCAGTCTTCATCTTGGTTGTTCTCCCCCCATCCTTACTCTCTGACCTCTGGTGGGGCTCAGCCCCGCTGTTCTTCATGACTAAATCATGGAGTAAATAAGGAAGTGCAGTACTTCTTGTGTTGGGAAGATGGCGATGAGTGATAGAGGGGGTGGGGACCCTCGTCCTATAATCCCCTCATTACTGTCCCTCCTATAAAAGACAGTTCTGGTTGTTTCCTCACTCTCTGACTAAGGTCCATGAATAAAGAAATGACCTGGTAGGAGATCAGAGGAGCCATTTCCTAGTTCCCTTGAGGGTGGAGTTGTAAGCTCCTCAGAGACCAAGCTGTCTGATGTGGGCGGAGTCCTGGTTTGGGGGAACCAATCAGCTCCTGTCTAGTAATCCTCTTTGTCTTTGTATTTTAGTCCATGGCCGGGAGATGAGGAAAACCTCCGAGGATTGTCTCACTTTATCTCCAGACTGGAAAGTAGAAGATGAGGACATCACACAGTATAGTCCAGGAGAAAACCCGGCTCCCTCCAATGTCCATCCGGCACCACCCAGTGTAGATGGACCATCGGATTCCTCGTATCCTGAGGAACCTCAGACTGTGCGGGACCGGGTCGGCCTTCCAATAGGGAAGAACTTCTCCTGTACTGAGTGTGGGAAAAGTTTCAATTTTAAATCCAATCTTGATGTGCATAAAAGATCTCACAGAGGTGAGAAGCCGCAGACATGTCCTGAGTGCGGGAAATGTTTTTCATATAAGTCCAATCTTTATAAACATCAGAGATCTCACATGGCGGAGAAGCCGTATTCATGTTCTGAGTGCGGGAAATGTTTTGTACAAAAATCAGAATTTGTCATACATCAGAGATCTCACACGGGGGAAAAGTCATATTCCTGTCTTGAGTGCGGGAAATGTTATTCATTGAAGTCCAATCTTTCCAGACATCAGAGACTGCATGTAAGTGAGAAGCCGTTTTCTTGTCCTGAGTGTGGGAAAGGTGTTCTAAACAAATCAGAACTTGTCGCACATCAGAGATCTCACACAGGGGAAAAGCCATATTCCTGTCCTGAGTGCAGGAAATGTTTTGCACAGAAGTCCCATCTTTTCAGACATCAGAGAGTGCACACGGGTGAGAAGCCGTATTCCTGTTCCGAGTGCGGGAAATGTTTTACACAAAAATCAGATCTTGTCACACATCAAAGGTCTCACACGGGGGAAAAGCCTTACTCTTGTTCTGAGTGTGGGAAATGTTTTTCACGCAAGTCCTCTTGTTGCACACATCAGAGATCTCACACGGAGGATAAGTCCCTTTCCTGTCCTGAGTGCGGGAAATGTTTTTCACAGAAGTCCCATCTTTACAGACATCAGAGGTCTCACACTGGTGAAAAGCCGTATTCCTGTCTTGAGTGCGGGAAATGTTTTTCAAGGAAGGCCTATCTTTCCATGCATCAGAGATCTCACACGGGAGAGAAGCTTCTTTCTTGTCCTGAGTGAGGGAAATGTTCCTCACTGAAGTCCTGTCTTCCTGTACATCAGGGGTCCCACACAACCCTGGAGGTGTATTAGTGCCTTGAGTGCGGGAAATGTCTTCTAGATGAATGTTGCTGGACATCCCAGGTCTCATGTGGGGAAGAAGCACACCCTGATATACACCTCAGATATACTCCATGGCTGATCTTCATCATGGAAGAAACAGTTCATAAGGAAATCAGAGGTCACCAAAGACATGGATGAAGTGTGGGACCGGGTTGGCCACTGATAGCAGGAGAAGAATAAAAATGGAGTCATTACCTTTCATTGGCTGAGTACATTTTGTGGTGGGAGACGGGTGGACTGACCATTTGGAAACTCAGGCCCGGGGTCAGTAGGGGCCCCCATGAGATGCCCCTGGTACCTTTTTCATAACCTTTTTTGAGTTTGGGCAAGGACACAGAGGCCCCATGATCCCCTATTGCCCGGGGGCCCCATGAGTTGTCAGTCCGCCCCTGGTGGGAGATTTCACAAACACTTAAAGGTCGGTTTTAAAATAATTTGTTGAACAGATGTGGAAATCATTCGTCCAGCAACAAGGAACATTGGGTGTATGTTGTATCCTATGATCAATGGCTCCATCTAATGGCCAGAATGTGGTAATGCGATATATTTCCTGTTTGAGGTATAAATACGTCTTTATGGCCACTAAATGGAGCCGACAATCATAGGAAATGACGTGTTCACTAAAATACAGCCAGATCAATGTAATTGTAAACCATTCAACCAGATAATCGCCTAGCAACAATACATTTTTATTTACCCCCATTCACACAAGGAATGTACATTCACCTTCACCGGCGAATTGCTTTTTTTCTATGAATTATTTTATCAATTTTATGAGTCAGTAGACATAGATTTAACCCCTCCCCCTCCAGAGGATTTACCCTCCTTCCTGACCAGGCCATTTTTTGCGTTAGTTTAACTGACAATTGCGCGGTCGTGCAACGCCGCACCCAAATGAAATTTACGTCTTTTTTTCCCACAAATTGAGCTTTTTCGGTGGTATTTGATGGCCTGTGTATTTTTTATTTTTTGCGCTATAAAAAAAATACCCGACAATTCTGAAAAAAAACCAAAACAATATTTTGGACATTTTGCTATTAACCACTTCCAGTCCAGATACTTTCCCCCCTTCCAGTCCGGACACTTTCCCCCCCTTCCAGTCCGGACACTTTCCCCCCCTTCCAGTCCGGACACTTTCCCCCCCTTCCAGTCCGGACACTTTCCCCCCCCTTCCAGTCCGGACACTTCCATCTCCTTCCAGTCTGGACACTTTTCCCCCCTTCCAGTCCGGACACTTTCACCCCCTTCCAGTCCGGACACTTTCACCCCCTTCCAGTCCGGACACTTCCCCCCCCTTCCAGTCCGGACACTTTCCCCCCCTTCCAGTCCGGACACTTTCCCCCCCTTCCAGTCCGGACACTTTCCCCCCCCTTCCAGTCCGGACACTTCCATCTCCTTCCAGTCTGGACACTTTTCCCCCTTCCAGTCCGGACACTTTCACCCCCTTCCAGTCCGGACACTTTCACCCCCTTCCAGTCCGGACACTTTCACCCCCTTCCAGTCCGGACACTTTCCCCCCCTTCCAGTCCGGACACTTCCATCTCCTTCCAGTCTGGACACTTTTCCCCCTTCCAGTCCGGACACTTTCACCCCCTTCCAGTCCGGACACTTTCACCCCCTTCCAGTCCGGACACTTTCACCCCCTTCCAGTCCGGACACTTTCACCCCCTTCCAGTCCGGACACTTCCATCTCCTTCCAGTCCGGACACTTTCACCCCCTTCCAGTCCGGACACTTTCCCCCCCTTCCAGTCCGGACACTTTCCCCCCCTTCCAGTCCGGACACTTTCCCCCCCTTCCAGTCCGGACACTTTCACCCCCTTCCAGTCCGGACACTTTCACCCCCTTCCAGTCCGGACACTTTCACCCCCTTCCAGTCCGGACACTTTCCCCCCCTTCCAGTCCGGACACTTTCCCCCCCTTCCAGTCCGGACACTTTCCCCCCCTTCCAGTCCGGACACTTTCCCCCCCTTCCAGTCCGGACACTTTCCCCCCCTTCCAGTCCGGACACTTTCCCCCCCTTCCAGTCCGGACACTTTCCCCCCTTCCAGTCCGGACACTTTCACCCCCTTCCAGTCCGGACACTTTTACCCCCTTCCAGTCCGGACACTTTCACCCCCTTCCAGTCCGGACACTTTCCCCCCCTTCCAGTCCGGACACTTTCCCCCCCTTCCAGTCCGGACACTTTCCCCCCTTTCAGTCCGGACACTTTCACCCCCTTCCAGTCCGGACACTTTCCCCCCTTCCAGTCCGGACACTTTCACCCCCTTCCAGTCCGGACACTTTCACCCCCCTTCCAGTCCGGACACTTTCCCCCCCTTCCAGTCCGGACACTTTCCCCCCCTTCCAGTCCCGACACTTTCTCCCCCCTTCCAGTCCGGACACTTTCACCCCCCTTCCTGACCAGGGCAATTTTCAGCTTTCAGCGCTATCACACTTTGAATGACAATTGCGCGGTCATGCAACACTGTACCCATATGAATTTTTTAGCATTTTTTTGAGACAGATAAAGCTTTATTTTGGTGGTATTTATTCACCGCTGGGATTTTTATTTTTTTGCTATGTAAATGAAAATGTCCAAAAATTTTGAAAAAAAGTGTTTTTCTTATAAAATTTTGCAAATAAATAATATTTCATCATAAATCTTGACCAAAATATATTCTGTTATATTTTTAGCAAAAAACTAATTACCCAAATTAGTTTATAACCAAAAATTATAATTTTTAAACATTTTTCTTTTACTTTTTTATTTTTTTATTTTTTTTAACAAACTGTCATCCTAGCAGTACAGTGTCACCATGGTGAAACTGTACTACTCTACTTGTGGGGGGTGATGAAGATTTTTTTTTTTTACACTGATTGCTTTTACACCCATAAAGGCTGTAAAAGTAATCATTTCTCCTTCTCTCTGGCTGCATTCTTGCAGCCATTGAGAACTACTGTGTGAGCTGTGATTGGTCACAGCTTGTCACATGGTACAAGGCTGTTGTGAATAGCCCTGTACCATGTGACCTCTGTGATCATTCACAGATTTCACACGTAGTAAGCAATGATGTCAAAAGTGACATCTTGCTTACCACTTTGCATGTGATCACTGATTAGCCAATCAGTGATCACATGATCGGGACCTCGTACAGAGGTCCCGTCCAGCAATCGGTGTTCCACTGTGTCCGGAGGACACAGCGGGCACCGGACCGTGGTGCTGCACGCTCCCAGGGAGCGTGCACAAGCAGTGTGCACGGTGGCCATTTATAAGCGGCCATACGACCCTGCACTGCCACCGCCCAGCCGTTTATATACATGGGCCGGATGGGAAGTGGTTAAACATATCCAGTAAAAAAAATTTAAAAATCAAATTTCATCATAAATTTACGCCAAAATATATTCTGCTCCATGTCTTTGCTAAAAAAAATCCTTTTTACTAGTAACGGCGACCAAGAGGGTGAAGGCAGTGCTGGAAAATAATGGCGGACACACAAAATATTGACACTTTGGGCCCAATTTGGACCTTGCCACTTAGGGGTGGAGTCACTTTTGTTGCCAGCGGTTTAGACAGACTGAGAGGCTGACCCCCCCACCCCTCCAACCTCTGCAGTAATGCTGGCAGCACTCGTACGTCTATTTCCCAAAGACAACCTCTGGATGTGACGCTGAGCACGTGCACTCAACTTCTTTGGTGGACCATGGCGAGGCCTGTTCTGAGTGGAACCTGTCCTGATACACCGCTGTATGGTCTTGGCCACCATGCTGCAGATCAGTTTCAGGGTCTTGGCAATCTTCTTATAGCCTAGGCCAGCAATGGGCAAACTACGGCCCGGCGGACCTTTTAATCTGGCCCTGAAGACCAGAACGGCGCGGGAACACGGCGAGAGGAACGCGCAGAGCAAAGGTAAGTGAATTGACACAATATGGGGAATGAATTGCTATAGGGGGGATGAATTATTATATGGGGGATGAATTACTATGGGGGATGAATTACTATAGGGGGGATGAATTACTATATGGGGGATCAATTACTATATGGGGGATGAATTACTATGGGGGATGAATTACTATATGGGGGATGAATTACTATGGGGGGATGAATTACTATGGGGGATGAATTACTATGGGGGATGAATTACTATATGGGGGATGAATTACTATGGGGGATGAATTACTATAAGGGGGATTAATTACTATAGGGGGGATGAATTACTATATGGGGGATGAATTACTATGGGGGATGAATTACTATATGGGGGATGAATTACTATATGGGGGATGAATTACTATATGGGGGATGAATTACTATATGGGGGATGAATTACTATGGGGGATGAATTACTATAGGGGGGATGAATTACTATGGGGGATGAATTACTATGGGGGAATATTACTATACTTACTATGGATGGCATGGTAGTGGCTGGGCCGGCCAGCAGCTAGTCCGACCCCTGGGTCCAATATATGAACCCATTGCGGCCCTCAAGTCAAAAAGTTTGCCCACCCCTGGCCTAGGCCATCTTTATGTAGAGCAACAATTCTTTTTTTCAGATCCTCAGAGTTCTTTGCCATGAGGTGCCATGTTGAACTTCCAGTGACCAGTATGAGAGAGTGAGACCGATAACACCAAATGTAACACATCTGCTCCCCATTCACACCTGAGACCTTGTAACACTAACGAGTCACGACACCGGGGAGGGAAAATGGCTAATTGGGCCCAATTTGGACCTTGTCACTTAGGGGTGGACTCACTTTTGTTGCCAGCGGTTTAGACATTAACCACTTGCCTACCAGGCACTTATACCCCCTTCCTTACCAGGCCAATTTTCAGCTTTCAGCGCTGCCGCACTTTGATTGACAATTGCGCGGTCATGCAACATTGTATCCATATGAAATTTTGATCATTTTTTTCTCACAAATAGAGCTTTCTTTTGGTGGTATTTAATTGCCACTGGGCGCTTTACTTTTTGCGCTATAAATAAAAAAAGTGCAAAAAATTAAAAAAAAAAATAAATTTTCTTTGTTTCTATTATAAAATTTTTCAAACAGGTATTTTTTCTCCTTCACTGATGTGCGTTGTTGATGAGGCAGCACTGATGGGCACTGATAGGCGGCACTAAAGGGCACTGATAGGCAGTACTAATGAGGTGTCACGGATAGGCGGCACTAATATGCAGCACTGATAGGCGGCACTGATAGGTGACACTGATGATGGGTACTGATAGACGGCACTGACTGGCATCACTGCTGGGCACTGACTGACGGCACTGACTGGCACAACCCCTGGGCACTGACTGGTGGCACTGACTGGCAGCACTGCTGGGCTGCACTAGTGGGTGGCACTGGTGGGCAGCACTGGTGGGTGGGCACAGGTGGGTGGCACTTCTGGGCACAGGTAGGTGGCACTTCTGGGCACAGGTGTGTGACACTGCAGAGTGGCACAGGTGGGTGATCTGCTGGGCACAGGTGGGTGCACTGCTGGGCACAGGTGGGCGGAACTTGCGGGTGGCACTGCTGGGCACCGATCATCAGGGCACTAATCATCAGTGTCCTGATGATCGGTGCCGATCCCCGCTGTGACAACTGCCGGTTCTCGGCAGTACTTTCCTCACGATCTGACAGCGTGAGGAAAGTGCAGCCGAGAACCGGCACTTGCATTTCCCTGTGATCAGCGTGTCATTGGACACCGCTGATCACGTGGTAAAAGGCCGCTGGGATCGGCCTTTTACCACATCACGTGATCAGCTGTGTCCATAGGACACAGCGATCACGGAGATCGCCGGGTGCGCGCCCCCTGGGGCGCGCAGGAGAGCGCGTTCTGGGAGGACGTCATATGACGTCCACCCAGAACTGGTCGGCCGCAGTGAAGCCGTCATTCGGCTATCTGCGGTCGGCAACTAGTTAATGGCGGTGTGTTGAGTTATTTTGAGGGGACAGCAAATTTACATGTTATACAAGCTGTACATTGACTACGTCACATTGTAGCAAAGTGTCATTTCTTCAGTGTTGTCACATGAAAAGAGAGAATCAAATATTTACAGAAATGTGAGGGGGGGACTCACTTCTGGGAAATATTGAATATGAGGGTTTTGAAACACCACCACGAATGGTCAGCTGGAGCACAGGGCAGCTGATAAGGCAGTACAGCTGGCCCTCCTGTATGGGGTCCAGTTCAAAAGGGACCTGCTGAGCTGGAGGGCCGGCTGTACTGATTGTTTCCTGGGTCTGCACCCCTTCCACCTGCTGTCGGGCCCCCTTATATGTCCTTCTCCTCCGCAGCACTGCTGCTGTCCCTCATCTCCCACCAGCAGCTGCTGCGTGCACTAAGGGGGATCAGCTTCAGAATCAAGAGTGGGGATAGGACCGGTGAAAATGTAATATATACCGGCCCCTTCCTTTCCAATCGTTCCAATAATTGAAAAAAAATTAAGGGCTTTCTCAAATGTGATTTGCTTTCTGAAGAGCAGCAATGGCATTGCTCTTCAGAGAGCGTTTGACAGGTGGTATTGCCTCCTCACTGACTGCTTTTACCCCACACTAGTGTACTTTGCACAAGGTTGCTGGGCCCTTTCAGAGGTGCTCTATACACTGGAGTGGGGTTTGTTTGATGGGGGTGTACCTTCTGCCATGGCTACGAAACATATCAACGCATCAGTGGTATTTTAGCAAAAATACACTATATTGCCAAAAGTATTGGTCTCCGGCCTTTCCACACACATGACCTTTAATGGCCCCCCAGTCTTAGTCCGTAGGGTTCAATATTGAGTTGGCCCCGCCCTTTCCACACACATGAACTTTAATGGCCTCCCAGTCTTAGTCCGTAGGGTTCAATATTGAGTTGGCCCCGCCCTTTGCAGCTATAACAGCTTCAACTCTTCTGGGAAGGCCGTCCACAAGGTTTAGGAGGGTGTCTATGGGAAGGTTGGACCATTCTTCCAGAAGCACATTTGTGAGGTCAGGCACTGATGTCGGGGGAGGAGGCCTGGCTCACAGTCTCCTCTCTAATTCATCCCAAAGGTGTTCTATGGGGTTGGGGTCAGGACTCTGTGCAGGCCAGTCAAGTTCCTCCACCCCAAACTGGCTCCTCCATGTCTTTATGGACCTTGCTTTGTGCACTGGTGTGCAGTCATGTTGGAACAGGAAGGGGCCATCCCCAAACTCTTCCCACAAAGTTCGGAGCATGAAATTGTCCAAAATGTCTTGGTATACTGACACCTTAAGAGTTCCCTTCACGAGAACTAGGGGGCCAAGCCCAACCCCTGAAAAACACCTCACACCATAATCCCCCTCCACCAAACCTTACACTTGGCACAATGCAGTCAGTCAAGTACCGTTCTTCTGGCAACCACCAAACCCAGACACATCCATCAGATTGCCAGACAGAGAAGCAAGATTGGTCACACCAGAGAACACATCTCCATGCTCTAGAGTCCAGTGGCGGCGTGCTTTACACCACGGCATCCGACGCTTTGCATTGCACTTGGTGATATAAGGCTTGGATGCAGCTGCTCGACCATGGAAACCCATTCCATGAAGCTCTCTACGCACTGTTGTTGGGCTCATCTGAAGGCCACACCAAGTTTGGAGGTCTTTAGCTATTGACTCTGCAGACAGTTGGTGACTTCTGCGCACTGTGTGCTTCAGCATGCGCTGACCCCGTGACACCTACATTTAATCTACATTTTCGGAATGCATTTACAAATATATGTAAAAATTACTTTTTTATACAGTGAAGGAAATGCGTATTTGCTCCCCTGCTGATGTTGAATATTTGCCCACTCACAAAGAAATGATCGGTCTAAAAATCGAATGTTCGGTGTATTGTAACCCTGAGAGACAGAATACAACAACAAATTCAGCAGAAATGCATGTCTAACAAATGATGACGGATCTGCATGTTCATGAGGGAAATAAGGATTTGATCCCCTATCATTCAGCAGGATTTCTGGCTACCAGGTGTCTTTCATACAGGTAACAAGCTGAGATTAGAAGCAGTCTCTTAAAGGGAGTGCTGCTAATCTCATTTTGTTACCTGTATAAAAGACACCTGTCCACAGGAGCAATCAAACAATCAGATTCCAAACTCTCCACCATGGCAAAGACCAAAGAGCTGTCCAAGGATGTCAGGGACAAGATTGTAGACTATACAAGGCTGGACTGGGCTACCAAACTATGGCCAAGCAGCTTGGTGAGAGGGTGACAACAGTTGGTGCAATCATTCACAAATGGAAGAAACACAAAACAACTGTCAGTCTCCCCAGGTCTGGTGCACCATGCAAGATCTCACCTCGTGGTGAGAGGGGGAAAAATGAACTGGAATGCATAAAAAAAGCCTCAAAAATGCGCATGCATAAAAGCATTCGAAACGCATCTGGACTGCGTTTTTATAGTGTGAACCAGCTCTTCATAGGATTTTTTCTTTTTTTTTGTACCAAAGACGTGTAGCAGAATACATTTTGGCCCTTCATTTATGAAGAAATTTGATTTTATTGGATATGTTTTTATAACAGAAAGTGTAAAATTTTTATTTTTTTTTTATGTTTTTTATTTTCATTTGTATAATATAAAAAAAAAACAGAGGTGATCCAATACCACCAAAAGAAAGCTGTCTTTGTGTGAATAAAAATAATATACATTTATTTTGGGTACAGGGTTGCGTGACTGCGCAATAGCCACCGATTAAAGTAGCACAGTGCTTAATAGCAAAAAAAAAAAATGCCCTGTTCACGAAGGAGGTAAAACCTTCTGGAGTTGAAGTGAATAATATTCAGGGTTATTTTCTACTTTTCCCCCATTTTCTATGTTGGGATCTTTACAATACTTTGTTATAATAATGGGACACGTTGTGTATTGTATTGTACACCGATTTTACATTCAGCTGCCCCCACTGATGGCTGAATGTAAATAGAATTGCTGGCGATTAAAAATTTTGCAAAACAGCGGTGTGGGGTCCCCCCCCCCTCATCCATACCAAGCCCTTCGTGTCTGGTATGGGTTTTGAGGGGAACCCCCATGCCAACATTTAAAAAAAAATGGGTTCCCCCCCACAATCCAGATCCAAGCATGCAGCCCGGCAGGTCAAGAAAGGGAGAGACAAGCAAGTGCTCCCTCCCCCTCCTGAACCATACCAGGCCACATGCCCTCAACATGGGGGGGTGCTTTGGGGCACAGGGCTCTCCCCCCAAAGCACCTTGTCCCCATGTTGATGGGGCCAAGGGCCTCTTCCCCACAACCCTGGCTGGTGGTTGTGGGGGTCTGTGGGCGGGGGGCTTATCGGAATCTGGAAACCCCCCGGCTTCCGCCATGTGAATGAGTATGGGGTACATGGTACTGCTACTCATTCAAAAAAAAGCGAAGTGTGAAAAATGACTGTAGACAGTCTTTGAAAAGTCATTTATTAAAACAACAAAAATAAAAAAATGTCCCCCAAAGTAGATCCAACACCAATCATGATGCCCGCCACCGCTGCCGACCCAGAGAAAGGAATAGAAAACGCTCCGCTCTCGATGCTGAATCCCGACAGCTCTGCCGCCCTGACAGTTCTTAACCCCTCGCCTACTGGGCACGTATACCCCCTTCCTGCCCAGGCCAGTTTCCAGCTTTCAGCGCTGTCACACTTTGAATGACAATTGCGCGGTCATGCAACACTGTACTCATATGAAATTTTTATCATTTTTTTGAGACAGATTTCTTTTGGTGGTAATTAATCACCTCGGGGATTTTTATTTTTTCTTAAACAAACCAAAAACCACTGAAAATTTTGAAAAAAAAAATGTTTTTCTTAGTTTTTGTTGTACAATTTTGGAAATAAAAGATTTTTCTCCTTCACTGATGTGCACTAATGAGGCTGCAGTGATGGGCACTGATAGGCTGCACTGATGGACACTGATAGGTGGCACTGATGAGGAGGCACTGGTAGGTTGCACTGATGGGCACTGATGAGGAGGCACAGGTAGGTGGCACTGATGGGCACTGAAAGGCAGCACTGATACATGACACTGGCACTGATAAGCAGCACTGATAGGCAGCACTGACTGGCACTGATAGGCAGCACTGACTGGCACTGTTAGGCGGCACTGATGCGCACTGATAAGCGACACTGACTGGCACTGATTGGCAGCACTGATAGGTGGCACTGATTGGCATTGATAGGTGGCACTGACTGCCACTGATGGGTGACATTGAAAGGCAGCTCAGATGGGCACTGATATGTGGCATTGATGTGCACTGGTATGCACTGATATGTGGCACTGATGGGCACTGGCACGTGGCACTGATGGGCACTGGTACGTGGCACTGATTAGCACTGACTGCTGGCACTGATGGACACTGACAGGTGGCACTTCTGGGGCCACACTGATCATCAGTGCCCTGATGATCAGTGTAGATGTCCCCTCCGCGGAAAGCCGATTACCGGCTCTCCTCTGTCAGTGTGACAGCTCGAGAGGAGAGAAATGCCGATAACCGGCATTTCCCTGTTTACATGTGATCAGCTGTGATTGGACAAAGCTGATCACATGACCGAGCCGAAATCTTTGGCTCTTTCCGTGATCCGCTGTGTCCGAGGGACACTGCGCTCCGGAGATCGCCGCGCTGCACGCTCCCTGAGCTGCGCATGCGCAGTGAGAATGGAAGGACGTCATATGACGTCCTATCAGAACGAGAGAACCACCTTGCGCCCATCATTGTACTATATGGCGGGTGGGAGGTGGTTAAATATCTAAGAGGCAGGGCCACCCAGTGATGTCAACTCTGCCCCCCTGTGACATCATCGACCCAGCATGCCCTGGTCAATGACATCACAAGGGGACAGGGACAATTGTGCTGTGATTGGCCAAAGCATTGCACCTGACCTAAGGTCAGGTGCAATGCTTTGGCCAATCACAATGCACTGTCAGGGTGCAGTGCACTGTGGGGTGCAGCAGGTGAACGACCCTCCAAACGCCCTTACTGTTCGTGATTTCGCCCTTACAGTCTAACATCAAGCCCATCACTAATGACCATATTTGGGAAATGATGTCACCAGAATCCCCTCTTCCCTTATATACAGTGTAGCTGATGGCAGACCAGGGAGCCGTCATTCAACTCGGTGTAGAATTGGGGTCAGTCGCATGCATTGGATTGTCCTCTTTTTTTTTTTTTTCAGCGAGTCAGCAGTGGTGGCCATCATGATTGAGGATGGATTTACGAGGGACATTTTTGGGGAATTTTTTATTTTGTCGAACATTTCTAGGTGGCAGCTTTTTTCTTTCTGTGAAAGGGTATGGAGATTATGTACCCCGTACTACTCAGTCATGTGGGGGGGGGGGGGGTACCTGCTGGCCTTCTTATTGTTAACCACTTGCCCACAATGTGCTTCAGTTGGGCAGGCCAAACAGGCAGACACCCCATGTCTTCTGCCCAAAAGTTCAATCAGGGTTCAGTGAACTTCAAAGATGTTCCTTTTTGGTTTAATACAACTTTAAATGGTGTTATTTTTTTTTTTGCAAGTGTCACACAGAAAAAATGAAAAAATAAAATGCACAGAGTTTCCCAACATACATAGCAGACCCTTTATGCTTCATATTCATTTTTAGGGGAATCCTCGTAAAAAAAATGCATCAGGTCCTTCAGGAAATCCATACCAGACCCTTAACCTAAGCATAGAGCCTGGCTGGCAAGGAAGAGGAGGAGGACTGTGCTCTTTCTCCCTCCAGAACCGGTTGGGGTCACACTACCAGATGCTTCTCGGGGCTGCAGTTCCTTTGAGCTCCACAAGGTGGGGATCTCACTTCTACCCAGACAGGAAGTCTCTATGGAAGACAGACAGGAAGTGATGTCAGGTACAGACAGGAAGTTCTGGGTGAGAGGTGAGGTGGGAGGAAATAGAGAGGAGACGTTGGTGGAAGTGGCAGCAGAGGAGGTAATAAGATGTTATTTCCTATTTAGACCCAGTAACCCCCCGTCATGTCCGTCCTCTTCCCCCATAGCCACGTCCGTCCTCTTCCCCCATAGCCGCGTCCGTCCTCTTCCCCCATGGCCGCGTCCGTCCTCTTCCTCCGTAGTCACGTCCGTCCTCTTCCCCCATGGCCGCGTCCGTCCTCTTCCTCCATAGTCACGTCCGTCCTCTTCCTCCGTAGTCACGTCCGTCCTCTTCCCCCATGGTCGCGTCCGTCCTCTTCCCCCATGGTCGCGTCCGTCCTCTTCCCCCATGGTCGCGTCCGTCCTCTTCCCCCATGGTCGCGTCCGTCCTCTTCCCCCATGGTCGCGTCCGTCCTCTTCCCCCATGGTCGCGTCCGTCCTCTTCCCCCATGGTCGCGTCCGTCCTCTTCCCCCATGGTCGCGTCCGTCCTCTTCCCCCATGGTCGCGTCCGTCCTCTTCCCCCATGGTCACGTCCGTCCTCCATAGTCACGTCTGTCCTCTTCCCCCATAGTCACGTCCGTCCTCTTCCTCCATAGTCACGTCCGTCCTCTTCCCCCATGGTCACGTCCGTCCTCTTCCTCCATAGTCACGTCCGTCCTCTTCCTCCATAGTCACTGTGACGTCTTTTATCTCCAGCAGATGATGATACACACATATATAGTGTGGGAACCCAGATTAACCCCTTCAGGGGCACAACATTCCCCCACTTCCGGGGCCGGAACATTCTCCTCATTGTGGGCTTAAATGATAGTTATGAGTGTATATATATACGACATATCAGACTGGTTGTCGCTCCATTTCCTCAAATTGAACCTCTCCAAAACCGAGCTCCTGATTTTCCCCCCAGCCCACGCCCCCCCCCATCCTCTCCATCACGACCAACAACATCACCATCAGTCCCACCCCGCAAGCCAAAGTCCTAAGTGTCACTCTAGACTCAGACCTGTCCTTCCAACCCCATGTCCAATCGTTGGCAAACTCATGCAGGCTCCACCTCCGCAACATCTCCAAAATACATTCGTTCCTAACCCCAGACACTACTAAACCACTCGTTCACTCCCTTATTATCTCACGTCTGGACTACTGCAACTCCCTCCTCACCGGCCAACCTCATCACAGACTATCCCCGCTTCAGTCTACCCTGAACTCAGCGGCCAGACTCATCCACCTTACCAACCACTCTTCTGCCACCCCCCTCTGTCATTCCCTCCACTGGCTCCACCCCCCTCTGTCATTCCCTCCACTGGCTCCACCCCCCTCTGTCATTCCCTCCACTGGCTTCCAATTGCCCAACGCATTAAATTCAAACTACTAACACAGACATACAAAGCCATTCATAACGCTGCCCCAAACTACCTCACTGACCTGATACCCAAATACCACCCAACCCGTAATCTTCCCTCCTCACAAGACCTCCTACTTTCTAGCTCCCTGGTCTCCTCCTCCCACGCCCGACTGCAGGACTTTTCCAGGACTTCCCCCCCATCCTCTGGAACTCACTACCCCAATCCATCAGACTGTCACCTACCCTCCTCACCTTTAGGTGCACCCTGAAAACCCATCTCTTCAGGGAAGCCTACCCCACCCTCACCTAACAGCCGATCTCCTCCACTTCTCCTACCACTCCATCCCCCACAGCCACTTCCTCCTGTACCACTATCCCCTCCCTCCTAGATTGTAAGCTCGAAAGAGCAGGGCCCTTGAACCCCTCGTGTTTTGTTTTGTTACTGTATTGTCTCATGTTCTGTCCCCCACTATAATGTACAGCGCTGAGCAAACCTTTTAGCACTATATAAATACTGTATAATAATAATATTGTATACAGTGCTCAACATAAATGAGCACACCCCACAGATTTGTCAGAAAACCTTTCCGAATCCACATTTTCTATGGGACACTATACTACAAAACCCTCCCACCAATGCCGCCATGAATTGCCAACAAGATTTGTTAATTTGCATTCACACAAAAAAGTATATTTCCTAACAAATTCAAGACCATGTTGCAAAAATGAATACACCCCAATGAAAGTCTTAGGAGCAAAGCTAAATTTTAGACAAAATCCTAATTAACAAGAATTCAGCTCCAGGTAAGTCTATTCATTAAACAGGTGGCCAACAGACAGGTGATTATAAAAGGGCGTTACTTAAAGACAATCCCTCCCATTTCATGCTGTCAGCAATGGCACCACATAGAAGAGAAATGTCACAAGGCCAGAGAAAGAAAATACATTTTTTACACAAGAAAGGTGAAGGCTACAAGATCAGGAAAGCTTTACTTATCAGAATACTGTAGCAAAAGTGATACTAAAAATTTAACAAAGATGGAACTGCAACCATCTCACAGAGACCTCCAGGCTGTCCACGGAAGTTAACACCTCGAGAGGAGCGTCTTCTGATGAGAAAGGTTGAAGAAAATCGCCATGCAAGTTGACTGCAGTTGACTAAAGAAGTCGAAAGCCAAACTGGGCTGATTGTTTCCCGTGACACAATACGACGTACACTGCAGAGGAATGGTATGCATGGGTGTCATCCACGAAGGAAGGCTCTCCTTAAGCCCATGCGCAAAAAAGCCCACCTAGAATTTTCCAGGGCACATGCTGAAAAAGAAGAACACTACTGGGACTCTGTGCTTTGGAGTGATGATACTAAGATAAATGTTTTTGGAACTGATGGCTTCAAAACTCTGTGGTGTCGCAAAGGTGAGTAGTACAAATAAAAATGCATGGTGCCTACTGTGAAACATGGTGGTGGTGTCCTTCTGTTGGGCTGCATGAGTGCTGCTGGTTTCAGGGAGCTGCATTTCAATGATGTTATCATGAATTCACAGATGGACGGCTCTATATTGAAAGAGAAGATGCTACCAGCACTCCGTGCCCTCGGTCGTCGTGCAATTTTTCAACATGACAATGATCCAAAACACACATCTAAGGCCACTGTTCTATTTCTGAAGAAGAAGAAGATGAAAGTGATTCAGTGGCCATGTTTGTCTCCTGATCTGAACCCAATCGAACACCTATAGGGAATTCTGAAGAGACAATTTGAGCATCACTCTCCATCCAGCATCCAGGCTCTAAAAGAGGTTGTTCTTGAAACATGGAAAAAAATCGATGTTGCAATATGTTCCCAACTTGTTCATTCCATGTCTAGAAGACTTGATGCTGGCCTTACAAATCATGGAGGTCATACAAAACATTATATGGAGGAGTTCTTGTTGTGGGGTGGATTCATTTTTGCATCAATTAATTTGAGTAAAACGGAATATTTTGTAATTTATATATATATATTGCTAAAAAAAAATGACAGGCAGACTTTGTAATCAGAGTCTAGCATCAAGTCAATGAACCTCCTGTGATATTGATCTGATCAGGTAAGTAGCAGAGGGAGTTGTTCATCAGTTTCAGCTGCTTTGGTGTTAATGAAATTAATAACAGGTGCACAAGATGGGCAACAATGAGACGACCCCCAAAACAGGAATGGTTTTACAAGTGGAGGCCACTGACATTTTTCCCCTACTCATCTTTTCTGACTGTTTTTCCCTAGTTTTGCATTTGGCTAGGGTCAGTGTCACTACTGGCAGCATGAGGCCATACCTGGACCCTACAGAGGTTGTACAGGCAGTCCAACTCCTCCAGGATGGCACATCAATACGTGCCATTGTCAGAAGATTTGCTGAGTCTCCCAGCACAGTCTCAGGAGCATGGAGGAGATTCCAGGAGACAGGCAGTTCCTCTAGGAGAGCTGGACAGGGCCGTAGAAGGTCCTTAACCCATCAGCAGGACCTGTATCTACTCCTTTGTGCAAGGAGGAACAGGATGAGCACTGCCAGAGCCCTACAAAATGACCTCCAGCAGGCCACTGGTGTGAATGTCTCTGACCAAAAAGACGTCCTCTAGTGGGCCCTGTGCTCACTGCCCGGCACCATAGAGCTGGATTGGCATTTGCCATTGAACCCCAGAATTGGCAGGTCCACCACTGGGCACCCTGTGCATTTCACAGATGAGAGCAGGTTCACTCTGAGCACATGTGACAGACGTGAAAGGATCTGGAGAAGCCGTGGAGAACGTTCTGCTGCCTGTAACATGGTTCAGCATGACTGTTATGGTGGGGGGTCAGTGATGGTCTGGGGAGGCATATCCATGGAGGGACACACAGACCTCTACAGGCTAGACAATGGCACCCTGACTGCCATTGGGGATCGGGATGAAATCCTTGGACCCATTGTCAGACCCTACGCTGGTGCAGTGGGCCCTGAGTTCCTCCTGGTGCTGTGGATCCTGGGTTCCTCCTGGTGCAGTGGGTCCTGGGTTCCTCCTGGTGCAGTGGGTCCTGGGTTCCTCCTGGTACACAACAATGCCTGGCCTCATGTGGGGAGAGTATGCAGGCAGCTCCTGGAGGATGAAGGAATTGATACCATTGAATGTCCCCCTGTTCTCCTGACCTGAATCCAATAGAACACCTCTGGGATGTCATGTTTTGGTCCATCCAATGCCGCCAGGTTGCACCTCAGACTGTCCAGGAGCTCAGTGATGCCCTGGTCCAGATCTGGGAGGAGATCCCCCAGGACACCATCCATCGTCTCATGAGGAGCATGTCCCAATGTTGTCAGACATGCATACAAGCACATGGGGGCCATACAAACTACTGAGGACCATTCTGAGTTGCTGCAATGACATTTCAGCAAAATGGACTCGCCTGCTGCATCATTTTTTCACTTTGATTTTCGGGGTGTCTTTGAATTCAGTCCTCTGTAAGTCGATCATTTTCATTTCCATCAAACGATGGGATATCCTTACATTCCTAACACATTACCCGTCCATGTCAGTATAGAGATCCAGCAGGAGATTTTTTCCCATTGAGATCTGATGTGGTTTCAAAGTCTTCCTTTCATTTTTATATATATGTGTGTGTATATATATACATATATGTTTTCATACAGTGGCTTTATAGATGTGTGCAGCGGTGCCACCATCGTCCTCTCACTCCTCTCATTTTACCTCATTTCTTCTCTTCCATATATTAGATCTTCCTTACTCTTTATAATTTCAGACATGGGGCTCATTGACAAAGACGTATCGATGCATAAGCCCATAGGAAGGGGCCGTCTTCACCCACATGGGGTGCACAGGTGTTCCGTACAGGGAGTTGGTTGCATGGATCTCTACACACATCATATCATGCGGGTTCAATACAAGGATCAGGACACAGTCTGTCATATCCAAAATATGCCTGGAGATTCATGCAACCGGCCACCTGTCCTTGATTTCAACTGGCCGCCTGTCATTGATTTCAACCGGCCGCCTGTCATTGATTTCAACCGGCCGCCTGTCATTGATTTCAACCGGCCGCCTGTCCTTGATTTCAACCGGCCGCCTGTCCTTGATTTCAACCGGCCGCCTGTCCTTGATTTCAACCGGCCGCCTGTCCTTGATTTCAACCGGCCGCCTGTGTTATGTCACCACCTGCCCCTTTTCTTTTTTTTTTACCCAAAATTCTGCACCACTGATGAACACAATGAGGGATAATTTGAGGACGTGCTGCAATGACAAGCAGCCACAGCATGGCTCCCATAGGGCTGCCATTGTAACTTGGGGGAGGTAAAAAATGTGTTTTTTTTTGCAAAACATTCCTATCCTTTAAATCAGTACAGTTTTATCTTTTAGATTTAGCAGGAATTTTGTAAGTTATATTGTGTTTGTGTCTGATTTTAGTGTATTTTTTTTGCAAAAATGTCATTTTGATATCCTCAGCGGGGGAGGGGCTTGTCAGGTTGTCTGTATTGAGCCTCGTGATTTCTAACAGCAGTCCTGCCCGACTGCTGCACCTACCAAGTCCCGGCTACTGTTCTGTTGTTTGGTAAGGAGTGATGATAGGGGAGCTCTGATGGAGCATGGGGAGGGGGCTGTGATTATGGGGAGACTGAGGACACGCTAATGAGGGGGCACTAATGAATGGTAAGAAATGAGGGGGACACTGGTGATGGGGGACACAGATGAGGAGGATGGTGATGAAGGAACTCTAATGGTGGGGTTTTCCTGCAGAGATTCTGATGAGGGTGACACTGATGGGGGGTTCTGATATCCCGGTTTACTGATCAGGGGGCACTAATTGAGGGGCTTTGATGAGGAGGGCACTAATGGGGGGGTTCTGATGTGGAGATACTGATCAGGGGACACTTATTGGGGGGCTTTGATGAGGGGGACTCTAATGGGGGAATCTGCTGAGGAGATACTGATCAGGGGGCACTAATTGGGTGGCTCTGATAAGGGGGACACTAATGGGGGGTTCTGATAAGATACTGATCAAAGGGCACTAACTGAGGGGCTTTGATGAGGAGGGCACTAATGGGGGGTTCTGATGAGGAGATACTGAGCAGGGGGCACTAGCTGAGGGGCTTTGATGAGGGGGGCACTAATGGGGGGTTCTGATGTGGAGATACTGATCAGGGGGCACTAATTGGGGGGCTCTGATGAGGGGGACACTAATGGGGGTTCTGATGAGGAGATACTGATCGAGGGGCTTTTATGAGGGGGCAACAATGGGGGGGGTCTGCTGAGAAGATACTGATCAGGGGGCACTAACTGGGGGGCTCTGATGAGGGGGATACCAATGGGGGGGTTCTGCTGATGATACTGATTGGGGGGCACTAATTGGTGGTGCTGATGAGGGGGACACTAATGGGGGGTTCTGCTGATGAGATACTGATCAGGGGGCACTAATTGAGGGGCTCTGATGAGGGGGACACTAATGGGGGGTTCTGATGAGATACTGATCAGGGGGCACTAATTGGGGGGCTATGATGAGGGGGACACTAATGGGGGTTCTGATGAGGAGATACTGATCGAGGGGCTTTTATGAGGGGGCAACAATGGGGGGGTTCTGCTGAGGAGATACTGATCAGGGGGCACTAATTGGGGGGCTCTGAGAGGGACTCTAATGGGGGTTCTGCTGAGGAGATACTGATCAGGGGGCACTAACTGGGGGGCTCTGATGAGGGGGACACTAATGGGGGGTTCTGCTGATGATACTGATTGGGGGGCACTAATTGGGGGTTCTGATGAGGGGGACACTAATCGGGGGTTCTGATGAGATACTGATCAGGGGGCACTAATTGAGGGGCTCTGATAAGGGGGACACTAATGGGGGGGTTCTGATGAGGCGATACTGATCAGGGGGCACTAATTGAGGGGCTCTGATGAGGGGGACACTAATGGGGGTTCTGCTGATGAGATACTGATCAGGGGGCTCTGATGAGGGGGACGCTAATAAGGGGTTCTGATGAGGAGATACTGATCAAGAGGCACTAATTGGGGGGCTCTGATGAGGTGGACACTGATGGGGGGGTTCTGATGAGGAGATACGTATAAGGAGGCACTAATTGGGGGGCTCTGATGAGGTGGACACTGATGGGGGGTTCTGATGAGGAGATACTGATCAGGGTGCACTAATTGGGGGGCTCTGATGAGGTGGACACTGATGGGGGGTTCTGATGAGGAGATACTGATCAGGGGGCACTAATTGGGGGGCTCTGATGAGGGGTTTATAATGGGGGGCACTGATCAGAAGACTCTGAGTGGGCACTCTTAAAGTGAAGGGTGTTGGAAGGGCAGATGGTATAGAGCAGATGGTCACACCCTCCATGTTTTCCAATGAACTCATTGGGTGCCAAGTCTGGGAGACATGGGAGGTTGACCCATGAAGTGGGTTCTCCTGGGCTATGCTAGACTCCTTAGGCAGGGTCTCTCTCTCTTTCCCACAGATGGGGTACCTTTACTCTGTGCCATTTTCACCGATTCCATGGGACAAGGCTGAGGTTGCTGTCAGGGAATACTCCACCTTAAAGCGGGCCTCTTCTCTTAGAGATGAACATACACCATGTCCACTTCCACAACAACTCTCCTCCAGTTCCCCTCTGGTCCCCGTGTAAATGCACATCGTATCACTGTAGCTTTAATTGTAAAAAAAACACCAAATGAGCGGACTTTAACCATTTCAATACCGTGCAATTTTACACCTTCCTGCCCAGGCCAGTTTTCAGGTTTCAGCGCTCTCACACTTTGAATGACAATTGCGCGGTCATACAACATTGTACCCAAACTAAAATTTTAGCATTTTCTTCACACAACTAGAGCTTTCTTTTGGTGGTATTTAATCACCGCTGGGGTTTTTATTTTTTGCTAAATTAACAAAAAAAGGCCAAAAATGTTGAAAAAAATACACGTTTTTCTTTGTTTCCGTTATAAAAATTTACAAATAAATAATTGTTCTTCATAAATTTAGGCCGAGATGTATTCTGCTACATGTCTTTGGTGAAAATAACCCAAATTAGGATGTATTATTTAGTTTGTAGGAAAGTTATAGAGTTCACAAACTATGGTATAGATCTGAATATTGATCAATCCTGAAGTACTGACGGCCAATCTAATTTCTTGAGGACTAAGAATGTCAGAACAGTACAGATATCCCACAAATGACCCCTTTTTGCAGAGTAGACAGTCCGACGTACTTCATAAGAGGAATGGCGAGTTTTTTGAAGTTGTATTTTTTTTGTCATAATTTTTCGGAAAATTAAAAAATTAAAAAAATTATTTTCACTATTTTTTTTTTACATACTGTCACCAGTGCAGTACAGCGTCATCATATAACTGGCATGGCGGTGAACAGGGACACTGACTGGTGACAGTATGAAAAAAAAAAAATATATATATTTTTTTAATTTTTTTTATTATTTTTAATTATTTAATACTTTTTTTATTTTTTTTTAACATTTTTTTTTCATATTTTACTATGACCAAAGTAGTACAATGTTACCATAGTAACATTGTACTACTTTGGGGAAGTGATCAGTATTTTTTTTTTTTTTTTACACAATTTGCTTATAGCAAAGAAATACTTTGCTATAAGCAAGCATTTACCTGAATGAAATGGATTCATTCAGCTTTTTTTTTTTTTGTGCTTAGCTGTGATTTGGTCACAGCTAATCACATGACGTGCATGTGATTAGCTGTGACCATTCACAGCTAGGCACTAGTATACAATGGATGGCATCATGAATGAAGCCATCCATTGTATACAACTGTCATGTGACCTGCTGTGATTGGTCACAGCAGGTCACATGGTACCGGCAACGGGAGCCGGTACTCGGATCTGTCATCGGCCGTGTCCGAGGTACACGCCCGGTGACAGATCGAGCCGCTGCGCCGCTCTGCATTAGTGCAAACGGCGCATGTGCGGGAGCACGCCAAATGGCGTGCACCCGGAGTGGAGAAGCAACTTTCAAGCCGCCAAACGGCCATTGGCCGGGCGGCAAATGGTTAAATACCGCTCCGAGGATCAAATATACGCATACAAACCTTATAAAAAATATTTTACAACACTTTATTCCACTGATATTAAAAACATTAGTAATACAGGACGTAGAATCTGTCCCTTATCTCCCACATATAGTGGTGGAGGGGCTGTTACGTTGGAGTCCTATGGACATCTGAACTGTAGGTCAACGCGTTTCGTGGCGTAACCTGCTTCCTCAGGACCTTAGATCTTGAAGTGGATACTGGATACAAAGTATCGTTACATAGCTAATCCCAAAAGAAACCGGAAGAAAGGAGAGAGGAAAAAGGGGAGAAGAATAAAACAAATTCCACTGTAGCTTGTGTTTAGGCGGGCCGTGCCGAACACCGACCCCAGCCACCTGTCCAGCGTTTCCCACTACCGGTCCCAGTAGTATTATGGAACCCCATCGTGCACATAGCGCAGGCTCCAACCATGAATTTGCTTTTGACTCTTGAATTTCTGTACCTCTGTACAGGATGGGGACCTCTGCAGTGCAGTTTTGCTCTGATTTCTATGGGAGATGGAATGCAGCGTAGGGAGTGCCGACAACATCTCCCGCGCAGCTTGCTGACTGTACCTTCCGTTGCTCGTAGCAATCACATGCATGACTTGCATTAAGGTGACTCTTAACGTGTTAACTCTTCATACCCCATGTGATAGTGATCTAGGTGTGTGATAGTGCTGGGGACTCTGATGTGGACTATGATGTAAAGAATGGCTCTGATGGGGACTATAATGTAAAGAATGGCTCTGATGGGGACTATAATGTAAAGGAAGGTTCTGATGCTGACTATAATGTACAGGGGACTCTGATGGAGACTATGATGTATAGGGGACTCTGATGGGGACTATGATGTATAGGGGACTCTGATGGGGACTATGATGTAAAGGAAGGTTCTGATGGGGACTATAATGTTAAGGAAGGTTCTGATGCTGACTATAATGTACAGGGGACTGTGATGGGGACTATGATGTACAGGGGACTGTGATGGGGACTGTGATGTACAGAGGACTCTGATGGGGACTATGAAGTAAAGGGGACTCTAATGGGGACTATGATGTAAAGGAGCACTCTGATGGGGACTATAATGCACAGGGAACTCTAATGGGAACGATAATGCACAGGGGACTCTGATGGGGACTATGATGTAAAGGAGGGTTCTGATGGGGACTATAATGCACAGGGGATTCTGATGGGAACTATAATGCACAGGGGACTCTAATGGGAACTATAATGCACAGGGGACTCTGATGGGAACTATGTTGTAAAGGAGGGCTCTAATGGGAACTATAATGCACAGGGAACTCTGATGGGGACCATGATGTAAAGGAGGGCTCTGATGAGGTCTATGATGCACAGGTGAGTCTGATGGGGACTATGTTGTAAAGAAGGGCTCTGATGAAGACTATAATGCACATTGGGAATCTTAAGGAAGACTCTGATGGGGACTATAATATGCAGGGGACTCTGGTGTGGACTATGTTGTAAAGGAGGACTCAGATGGGGACTCTGATGGGAGGCTTTGCAATAAAGCTAGCAATTATCTGTCCTAACCGTCCTCTTCTCTCCCCACAGACAGGAGGAGGAGGTGATGACACAGGATGTGGTGTGAATTGCTGCATAAAAAAATGTGCACAAAATAACTGTCACCGCGCATAACAATTCACTGAGACACACAGAGGACCGATGTAACCGGATGTCTCTGCAGGTAAGATCTGCATGTATGGTGTGAATGAGGCCTAATAGTCCACATATGACCATAGGGGTCATCTATAACATTCCAGATGTGACCATAGGGGGTCATCTATAATATCCCAGATGTGACCATAGGGGTTCATCTATAATATCCCAGATGTGACCATAGGGGGTCATCTATAATATCCCAGATGTGTCCATAGGGGTTCATCTATAATATCCCAGATGTGACCATAGGGGGTCATCTATAATATCCCAGATGTGACCATAGGGGTTCATCTATAATATCCCAGATGTGACCATAGGGGGTCATCTATAATATCCCAGATGTGATCATAGGGGTCATCTATAACATCCCAGATGTGACCATAGGGGTTCATCTATAATATCCCAGATGTGACCATAGGGGTTCATCTATAATATCCCAGATGTGACCATAGGGGGTTCATCTATAATATCCCAGATGTGACCATAGGGGGTCATCTATAATATCCCAGATGTGACCATAGGGGTTCATCTATAATATCCCAGATGTGACCATAGGGGTTCATCTATAATATCCCAGATGTGACCATAGGGGTCATCTATAACATCCCAGATGTGACCATAGGGGGTCATCTATAATATCCCAGATGTGACCATAGGGGGTCATCTATAATATCCCAGATGTGACCATAGGGGTTCATCTATAATATCCCAGATGTGACCATAGGGGTTCATCTATAATATCCCAGATGTGACCATAGGGGTTCATCTATAATATCCCAGATGTGACCATAGGGGTTCATCTATAATATCCCAGATGTGACCATAGGGGGTCATCTATAATATCCCAGATGTGACCATAGGGGTTCATCTATAATATCCCAGATGTGACCATAGGGGTTCATCTATAACATCCCAGATGTGACCATAGGGGGTCATCTATAATATCCCAGATGTGACCATAGGGGTCATCTATAACATCCCAGATGTGACCATAGGGGTTCATCTATAATATCCCAGATGTGACCATAGGGGTTCATCTATAATATCCCAGATGTGACCATAGGGGTCATCTATAACATCCCAGATGTGACCATAGGGGGTCATCTATAATATCCCAGATGTGATCATAGGGGTTCATCTATAATATCCCAGATGTGACCATAGGGGTTCATCTATAATATCCCAGATGTGACCATAGGGGTTCATCTATAATATCCCAGATGTGACCATAGGGGGTCATCTATAATATCCCAGATGTGACCATAGGGGTTCATCTATAATATCCCAGATGTGACCATGGGGGTTCATCTATAATATCCCAGATGTGACCATAGGGGTTCATCTATAATATTCCAGATGTGACCATAGGGGTAATCTATAATATTCCAGATGTGACCATAGGGGTTCATCTATAATATTCCAGATGTGACCATAGGGGTAATCTATAATATTCCAGATGTGACCATAGGGGTTCATCTATAATATCCCAGATGTGACCATAGGGGTTCATCTATAATATCCCAGATGTGACCATAGGGGTTCATCTATAATATTCCAGATGTGGGTATAGGGATTCATCTATAATATCCCAGATGTGACCATAGGGGTTCATCTATAATATCCCAGATGTGTCCATAGGGGTTCATCTATAATATTCCAGATGTGGGTATAGGGATTCATCTATAATATCCCAGATGTGACCATAGGGGTTCATCTATAATATCCCAGATGTGACCATAGGGGTTCATCTATAATATCCCAGATGTGACCATAGGGGTTCATCTATAACATCCCAGATGTGACCATAGGGGGTCATCTATAATATCCCAGATGTGACCATAGGGGTTCATCTATAATATCCCAGATGTGACCATAGGGGTTCATCTATAATATCCCAGATGTGACCATAGGGGTTCATCTATAATATCCCAGATGTGACCATAGGGGGTCATCTATAATATCCCAGATGTGACCATAGGGGTTCATCTATAATATCCCAGATGTGACCATGGGGGTTCATCTATAATATCCCAGATGTGACCATAGGGGTTCATCTATAATATTCCAGATGTGACCATAGGGGTAATCTATAATATTCCAGATGTGACCATAGGGGTTCATCTATAATATTCCAGATGTGACCATAGGGGTAATCTATAATATTCCAGATGTGACCATAGGGGTTCATCTATAATATCCCAGATGTGACCATAGGGGTTCATCTATAATATCCCAGATGTGACCATAGGGGTTCATCTATAATATTCCAGATGTGGGTATAGGGATTCATCTATAATATCCCAGATGTGACCATAGGGGTTCATCTATAATATCCCAGATGTGTCCATAGGGGTTCATCTATAATATTCCAGATGTGGGTATAGGGATTCATCTATAATATCCCAGATGTGACCATAGGGGTTCATCTATAATATCCCAGATGTGACCATAGGGGTTCATCTATAATATCCCAGATGTGACCATAGGGGTTCATCTATAATATCCCAGATGTGACCATAGGGGTTCATGTATAATATTCCAGATGTGACCATAGGGGTTCATCTATAATATCCCAGATGTGTCCATGGGGGTTCATCTATAATATTCCAGATGTGGGTATAGGGATTCATCTATAATATCCCAGATGTGACCATAGGGGGTCATCTATAATATCCCAGATGTGACCATAGGGGTTCATCTATAATATCCCAGATGTGTCCATAGGGGTTCATCTATAATATCCCAGATGTGACCATAGGGGTTCATCTATAATATCCCAGATGTGACCATAGGGGTCATCTATAATATCCCAGATATGACCATAGGGGTTCATCTATAATATCCCAGATGTGACCATAGGGGTTCATCTATAATATCCCAGATGTGACCATAGGGGTTCATGTATAATATTCCAGATGTGACCATAGGGGTTCATCTATAATATCCCAGATGTGTCCATGGGGGTTCATCTATAATATTCCAGATGTGGGTATAGGGATTCATCTATAATATCCCAGATGTGACCATAGGGGGTCATCTATAATATCCCAGATGTGACCATAGGGGTTCATCTATAATATCCCAGATGTGACCATAGGGGTTCATCTATAATATCCCAGATGTGACCATAAGGGGTTCATCTATAATATCCCAGATGTGGCCATGGGGGTTCATGTATAACATTCCAGATGTGACCATAGGGGTTCATCTATAATATCCCAGATGTGACCATGGGGGTTCATCTATAATATTCCATATATGACCGTAGGGTTCATCTATAATATTCCAGATGTGACCATAGGGGTTCATCTATAATATCCCAGATGTGACCATAGGGGTTCATGTATAATATCCCAGATGTGACCATAGGGGTTCATGTATAATATCCCAGATGTGACCATAGGGGGTCATCTATAATATCCCAGATGTGACCATAGGGGTTCATCTATAACATCCCAGATGTGACCATAGGGGTTCATCTATAATATCCCAGATGTGACCATAGGGGTTCATCTATAATATCCCAGATGTGACCATAGGGGGTTCATCTATAATATCCCAGATGTGACCATGGGGGTTCATGTATAATATTCCAGATGTGACCATAGGGGGTAATCTATAATATCCCAGATGTGACCATAGGGGTTCATCTATAATATCCCAGATGTGACCATAGGGGGTCATCTATAATATCCCAGATGTGACCATAGGGGTTCATCTATAATATCCCAGATGTGACCATAGGGGTTCATCTATAATATCCCAGATGTGACCATAGGGGTTCATCTATAATATCCCAGATGTGACCATAGGGGTTCATCTATAATATCCCAGATGTGACCATAGGGGGTCATCTATAATATCCCAGATGTGACCATAGGGGTTCATCTATAATATCCCAGATGTGACCATAGGGGTTCATCTATAACATCCCAGATGTGACCATAGGGGGTCATCTATAATATCCCAGATGTGACCATAGGGGTCATCTATAACATCCCAGATGTGACCATAGGGGTTCATCTATAATATCCCAGATGTGACCATAGGGGTTCATCTATAATATCCCAGATGTGACCATAGGGGTAATCTATAATATCCCAGATGTGACCATAGGGGTTCATCTATAATATCGCAGATGTGACCATAGGGGGTCATCTATAATATCCCAGATGTGACCATAGGGGTTCATCTATAATATCTCAGATATGTAGCGCTACACCATTTTGTTTTGCATATTTCTTCAGTGTTGTCACATGAAAAGATAGAATCAAATATTTACAAAAATGTGAGGGGTGGACTCACTTCTGGGAGATACTGAAGTACTGTGTGTGTAATATATATATATATATATATATAATGACAACACACTATATTGCCAAAAGTATTGGTCGGCCTCTCTTTCCATGCACATGAACGTTAATGGCATTCCAGATTCCAGTCTTAGTCCGTAGGGTTCAATATTGAGTTGGCCCCGCCCTTCGCAGCTATAACAGCTTCAACTCTTCTGGGAAGGCCGTCCACAAGGTTTAGGAGGGTGTCTATGGGAAGGTTGGACCATTCTTCCAGAAGCACATTTGTGAGGTCAGGCACTGATGTCGGGGGAGGAGGCCTGGCTCACAGTCTCCACTCTAATTCATCCCAAAGGTGTTCTATGGGGTTGAGGTCAGGACTCTGTGCAGGCCAGTCAAGTTCCTCCACCCCAAACTGGCTCCTCCATGTCTTTATGAACCTTGATTTGTGCACTGGTGTGCAGTCATGTTGGAACAGGAAGGGGCCATCCCCAAACTCTTCCCACAAAGTTGGGAGCATGAAATTGTCCAAAATGTCTTGGTATGCTGACACCTTAAGAGTTCCCTTCACTGGAACTAGGGGGCCAAGCCCAACCCCCTGAGAAACACCCCCACACCATAATCCGCCCTCCACCAAACTTTACACTCGGCACAATGCAGTCAGGAAAGTACCGTTCTCCTGGTAACCACCAAAACCAGACATTACCATTGGATTGCCAGACAGAGAAGCGTGATTGGTCACTCCAGAAAACACGTCTCCACTGCTCTAGAGTCCAGTGGCGGCGTGCTTTACACCACGGCATCCGACGCTTTGCATTGCACTTGGTGATGTAAGGCTTGGATGCAGCTGCTCGGCCATGGAAACCCATTCCATGAAGCTCTCTACGCACTGTTGTTGGGTTCATCTGAAGGCCACACCAAGTTTGGAGGTCTTTAGCTATTGACTCTGCAGACAGTTGGTGACTTCTGCGCACTGTGCGCTTCAGCATGCGCTGACCCCGCCCTGTCATGTGACGTGGCCTACCACTTGGTGGCTGAGTTGCTGTTGTTCCCAGTTGTTTCCACTTTGTTATAATCCCACTAACAGTTGAGCGTGGAATATTTAGTAGCCAGGAAATGTCACGGATGGACTTATCACAGGTGACAACCTATCACGGGACCACGCTTGGAGTCACTGAGCTCCTGAGAGCGACCCATTCTTTCACCAATGTTTGTAGAAGCAGTCTGCATGCCTAGGGGCTTCATTTTATACACTTGTGGCCATGGAGGGGATTGGAACACCTGAATCACATGATTTTGAGGGCTGGCCTAATACTTTTGGCAATATAATGTATGTGAACCAGCACTTAAAGTGCGGCATTACGAAAGAGTCCAAAGCAGACGAAAAAAAAAGTCCAGCAGAACTTCATTAAAACGGTCAACATGGTCAACATCCTAAGTACCTAGTCTCTACCTCTGCAGGTATGCCAGGACATGGCCTGGTTAGGAGTAGAGTCCATGTAATTACAGAGTCCACCAGAGGCATTCTCCAGCAGCTTGTGTCTTTGGGGTGAACTCCAGGTTCTGACGACTTTACATTTTGGTAGTAGAATCCGATCCTCTCCCCTTTCGAGGTTTTCCAGCAGAACTTCATTAAAACAGTCAACATCCAGATCCCTAATATAGCGTGTGTATTATATACAGTTGTGTTCAAAATAATAGCAGTGTGTTGAAAAAAGTGAATAAAGCTGAAAATCCTTCTAATAGCTTTTATTTCCATCCACACAAATGCATTGGGAACACGACACATTCTATTCCAAATCAAAACATGAAGAAAAATACATTAAATTTATGTTGTTCCTCTAAAAAAATTGAAGAAAAGTGAATATTAGACGGTTCAAAAAAATAGCAGTGTTTGTATTCTTCTTTACAAACTCAAACATTCACTATATAAACTGAGAAATGTTGGAAGATTTTGCTTTCCTTTGAATGACTTCATGAATATTTGGTTGTAGTCGCACTGTTTCTGAGAACTGCTGTACATCTGTGTTGCATGGAGTCACCCAACTTCTGGCCCCTGTGATCAGGTATTCCAGCCCAGGATGATTGGACCACATTCCACAGTTCTTCTCTATTTCTTGGTTTTGCCTCAGAAACGGCATTTTTGATGTCACCCCCACAAGTTTTCTATTGGATTAAGATCCGGGGATTGGGCTGGCCACTCCATAACGTCCATCTTGTTGGTCTGGAACCAAGATGTTGCACGTTTACTGGTGTGTTTGGGGTCGTTGTC